>NW_026614599.1:0-175520 GCF_030052815.1 Hevea brasiliensis | reverse complement strand
CAGTATTACTTCGTTCAGTTACGTATTGCTGGGGCGCTTAAATAGTGTCTCGTGAGCAGAGAGCGAGTAGGTCACTTTCATTTTGGTTAGGCTGTGATTGATAATACGGACTATGAAAATAAAGATGTTACAACTCTTCCCCTCTAAAAGAATTTTGTCTCGAAATTCATCTCTCCTCGTGGGGCAACATCACGAATTGCAACTTGTGAATCCTGCCTTCAGGGCAAAATGACTAGATCACCCTTTGTTGGACAAGGACTAAGAGCTGAAAATATTTTGGAGCTAATACATAGTGATGTATGTGGTCCATTTAAGGAAATGGCTAGAGGCGGTTTTCATTACTTTATTACCTTTATAGATGATAAATCAAGGTTTGGGTATGAAATACAAACATGAATCCTTCGGAAAGTTCAAAGAATATAAATCTAAAATAGAAAATCAAACAGGAAAAAGTATTAAAACTCTTCGATCAGATCATGGAGGTGAATACTTAAGTACTGAATTTGATGAATACTTGAAAGAGCATGGCATTGTTTCCCAGCTGACTCCTCCAGGAACGCCACAGCTGAATGGTGTATCTGCAAGGACAAATCGTACCCTATTAGATATGGTACATAGTATGATAAGCTATCCTGATATGCCAATCTCCTTTTGGGGATTTGCATTAGAATCAGCTTTGCATATTTTGAATAGGATTCCATCAAAATAACTTTCTTCCACACCTTATGAGATATGGCATGGAAGAAAACCAAGTCTTAAGCATGTTAAGATTTGGGGTTGTCCAGCTTTTATCAAAAAGCTGAACACTGATAAATTGGAAACCAAATCAGAAAACAATTAATTTATTGGATATCCAAAAGAGAGTTTTTGATATTATTTTTATTTGCCTACATCACGAAAAGGTTATGGTAAGCAGAGATGTCATATTTCTTGAACAACAGTTTATTTAAGAAGGAGGCAACGGAAGGCAAATAGAGTTAGAATTGGAGAATTCTGACCAACCAACAGATCAAATAGATATAGATCCATCTAGTTAACCTAGACCTATTGATAAAACATCTGCAATAATTCCTCACAGATCAACTAGGATATCTCATCCACCAGTGAGATATGGTTTCCTTCATGAAGATGAACAAGAATTGTTTACTAATGAAGAAGTAGGTCATGGAGATGACCCACTTATCTATGAAGAAGCTATATCAGATATAGACTCTTCAAAATGGATTGAAGTTATGAAATCCGAAATTGATTTCATGTATAAGAACCAAGTTTGGGATCTTGTTGACCCACCTGAAGGTATTGTACCTGTAACACCCCTATTTGTATAGCCTGGTATATTTCACTGTTTCAGTGACAGGTGTCGATCTGGACAATTAAGAAAATTAGAACCACATCTAAGACACCTAGATAAGCCCTGAACACAAATAATTAATAATTGCCAAATAGATAAGTATAAATAAGAAAAACAGAACACAAAAAATTAAATGAGCCGGGAGTCACGGCAATGGGTGACCTTCTCAGGAGTGACTGCGAGGTCAGTCTAAACTCAAATTTCGAATTGTAAAATGTGACACTGCGGTCCTTAGAACCATTATGAACACTGTGGAAAAGAGAAAATCACAAAAAAGAATTGTTAAGCAGGTCAAATAATTAGGTTAGGGATCCAGAAGAAATATTGAATTACTTACAAACCGAATCGAACCGGCGAGGGGCAATTTGGTCAATTCACCTCTAGAGTTGACTCCTGATCTAACTGTAAAATAAAATCGGAGAAAAGAAAATTTTGGGATCAAGAATTAAATTAAAGAAGTGAGGAAAAAGAAAGGAAAAAACAAAAGAAAATAAAATAAGGAATAATGACATCATCATGGATGGCATCATGTATGACT
The DNA here is from genome assembly GCF_030052815.1 of Hevea brasiliensis. Taxonomy (NCBI): domain Eukaryota; kingdom Viridiplantae; phylum Streptophyta; class Magnoliopsida; order Malpighiales; family Euphorbiaceae; genus Hevea; species Hevea brasiliensis. The sequence goes on along the minus strand of NW_026614599.1, from coordinate 173,631 downwards.
CAATAAATAATTGTTAATTAATTACTTAATTTGACTAAGTCAATTTGGGATAAATATACATAAAAATATCAAATTAAAAGAAAAAAAAACTCATTTTGGTCTTCTTCTCAAATGTGTGCCGCCCCACATCTTCCTCTCCATTGAAAAACCACCATTAAAGCTTGAGTTCAAGCTTTCTTCCAACCACTTCAACCCACTTTGACCCCAAAATAAATCATAAAAACTTGTTAGTTCAACTTGATGAAGCTTTAGAGGAAGAAAAGAAAGGAAGAAAAGGAAGAAATTGAAGAGTTGCATTTCAAAGTTAAGGTTAGTGGTTTAAATTGAAAATTTATTGTTTAATATTTTATGTTCTTGGTGTAAGTAACTTAGAAATTAACTTAAAATCAAACAAAAACAACTGCTGAGGGACCAAACATGAAATTCATCCAGCTAGGGTTAGGGTTTGATATGAATGAGTTTGAACTGTTTGAGTGGTCATTTGAGGTGCACTAGCTGAAGAGATCATGAATGTGCACTTTGAAATGCATTAGATTGAGCTTTGTGTGTAGCTAGGGTTTTGAACATGTGAAAAATTGAAGAAAAATTTGAGAATTGGCCAAATGATGTTATTGACCTTATTTGAGTTGAGAAATGGTCAATAGTGACCATTTGTGATGTGTATGAATTGTTGGAACCAAGTTCCAATTCGGATTGGTGTCGATCAATCTACAGGCAGCTTGACCTAGGTCCCTTTCAGGGATCAAAACTGAAAATTTACCAATCCAATTGGTGTGAGGTCAATTAAGAATAAAATTAGACACAAAATGGCACATTTTTCATTTAGGAATCATGCCTATAAAGTGACCATAACTTAGTGAACAATTAGGCCAAATCCGGAATTGAGCAAACTGACCTGTACAAAAATGACCAAATGAATAATAGTTACGTAAATGACCATAACTTGGTCTAGGAAGGTCTAAATGACCTGAATTTTTACCAGTAGAAAGCTAAGACATAGCCCTACAACTTTCATCAAGAAAACAAACCCAAATTCTGATTATAACCTGTTTGAAAATCCACCTACAGTCAACTACAAAAATTGCCAAAATCCAGAATTTGCCCAGAATTCTGGGTAACATCAAATCCGGCCAGCCATGTTCAAATGGCCATAACTTAGGCTAAATGTAACACCCCTCACCCGTCTACAGTCTAGCCAAGCAAAGTGTGTTACACGGAGTGCCGGAGCACCTGATCTTAACTGATTTCATTACAGTTCTTGATTTATTTATTCAAAAACTTTATTTAAGGTTTAGGCTATTTTTACTTTTATCAAAATCTAACTAATTTGGAAATTTCAAAAATTTTAACGATAATCCGACAAAGTGTCGGCTGTAATTTGGACTAACAATTCTTCTGAACCTACCAAAGACAATTCACAACATATTCAAATTCATAGCTCAATTTATCTCAATAATATCTCATCAGTTTCTCAAAATTTCTTAAACTCAGTCTCATTCAGAATCATTATGATTAGACAATCAATTCAGACATCAGAATTCTTACATTTCATTAACTTATATAATTTTCTAATTAAGTACATAAATCTGTCAAGTATAGGATATACAAATGAAATTATAATATACTTAGAATAAACAATATACATAATAAGTATAATTATGAGTCCTATCTACATGCATTACTGAAGAGGTGACAATCTTGAACTCTTCTGACAGTTCTGCAAATCTGGACTCCAAAAATCTCAGTCAACAGTCTACTGGTTTTACCTTCATTACCTGCATGAGGAAGCAATTCCATCGCGCTAAGCATTTCTGCTTAGTGGTGCAATAGTATAACAAGAAATAATATATACAAATAAGGAAAGAAATAACTCATAATTCGGATATCCAGGAATCAATTATTCTAACTGTATTGTATTTTAAATCTCTAAGGTTCTGCAAATTGTATCTTTGTTATGTTTACATTTGCTAATCTCTTTTACTCATTTCATTCAATGCTTAATTTAATTGTAATTGAAATTTTCGTATACTTAACTTGACTTAACTGCCTGAATTGAATAATGTTTTAATTGACTGCCCATGTAGCCTATACACTGACCAGACTGGATAAACGGATATACTAGCATTGGGTACCTAGTACCTCGGGCTGTCACACCATCGATCACAAAGTATCTCCCAGTGTGCAAACAGTACGGCTAAAAAGCCATATAATCAATCAGGCATTAAGCCGAGTATAATAACACAATCTGTATAGCCATAGGCTATTAAAATCATAGTATGGCATAATAAGCCATAAAACACAATCTGATGTAAAGTCATTTCTGAGCAATTTGTCGAATCCTATTGGCATGCCAACCTATCCAAACTAGTCAACTAGGGAAATTAGGGCATATTACAATGTTACATATTTAATTCTTTATCCATAGGGTTTATACATCTTTATGCCTTTCACTGGTCAATAAAATTATTGACCTTTTTATGCATCATGGATAGGTTGATTCTAGCATCAACATGTCACAATTTACAATTCAATATGTTGTTAATATAATGCAATTTACCCTTTTCACAAGTTGGCATTCATTGCCAAATCACTTCAAGCATCATTTTATGTAATTACCAATTTGCAATTTTAGTGTGCTAGATTGGTCTAGCTTAAAGTCCTATTTTCCTTGGTTTTTAGCTTCTGGTAAAAGAAGCAAAATTTTAGCTCTATGTCAATTTTAATGTTACCAATATGCCACATTTTATAGCCCTTTAGTATTGGTATATGTTACCAATTTCATTTCCAAGTGTATTGCATTTTATTGCAATTTACCGGATTTCAGTATATTATTTTGACCTAGCCGGACGACCTAGTTCCCTCGATTTTCGAATTTTGGTCCAAACAAAAAACTTGTAGGTCTATGTCTTATTGCACGCGGAGCAAAATTTCAGGTCATTTTGAGTTGTGTAGACCAAGATATGGTCAATTTACCAATGCTGGACAGATTGCACCTTTAGTGCAAAATTTGGTCAATTTTAGGTCACTTTTGGTTTGGCAGTTTTTGTACCCGAATTTGTGCAAGCCATTTGACTTGGTTGTGGCCATTTCTGGGCTTTGGTGTCTTCATAAGAATTGTATATCTATGTCTAAGCTAACCATGGTAAAAATTTCAGGTCAATTAGACCTGTTTTGAGTGAGTTATGGTCATCCCAAGGACTACTGTTCATATGGTCAAAAATCTGGGTTGCAAGGTTGCTATTCCGGATTTGGTCATTTTTAAGGTCAGTTTCTAGGCAGAATTTTGGCAACATTTCTACATGAAAGTTGGCTTATTTGGTGTCTAGTTTCACCTCACATTGGCCTCATACCAAGTGGGTTTACAGTTTGGCACTTATGACCTAATTTAGGTACTGCCATCAATACACAACTTGCACAAAACACATACACTTCCAATTTGATATTCCTTCTCCTCCTCATTACTTCAATATTCAATCAATAACACTTTCATATATATATGGTACACAATTCCAGTAACAATTTTGGGTAGAATATTTAAGTGCTCAATGCACATAATTCACCATTAAGTTCAACATTCACTTCCACCAAAATTCAACATATCTCAATGTCAATATCACACATACACTTCAACATAATCATACTTCAATATCACTTACACATACTGCCCACAATTTAATACTAGCATATTTCATTAATAAACTACATATTCACATACAAATTCATGGTTTAATAGGCTGCCAAACATGGCAGTTTGCCAAAGCATCAAGACCCATATTCAAACCCTTAATTCAAGCACTAATATGCACATCATTGGATATTAACTTACTATCACCTCCATTTAAGTTAATCAACCTTAATTTCCATCCATTAGAGGTAAGAAAAACTCAACTACAATAAACTTTCATGGCTGTCCAAAATTGAATATATCAATAACTCATCGAATCCTTCAAATTTATTCACCATCCAACTCATTTCAACCTTAATACAAACTTTAATGAAGCAAGGGATGAAAAAATAGCACTAACCTTTTTTGAGCTTCACCAAAACTTCATCAAATCCTCTGCTTTTTGCTTCCAACATGCTGCCCAAGGTGTGTGTGCAAGCTTGCCCAAGGTGTGTGTGCAAGCTTTAATGAAGGAACTAAGTAGAAATGGTGGCTTGATCATGCACCCATGGAGGTTGCATGTGGGGCATCCATGGTGATTTCCATGGTGAACTTTATTTCTCTTGGCTAGTTATTTCTCAAGGTGGAAGATGATGGTTTTGCTGTCCCAAAGGAATATTTAAGTGTCCCAAATTAAGAGTTAGTGGAGCACTAACTTGGATTTTAATGTTAATTATTCAAAGTTTCATAAATTGGATTTTATCCCCCATTTTTTTCACTATTCTTATAATGTATCACAATTTAATTTTTCATGGCATTCTCTCAGTGTAATATCATTTATTTTTAATGGACATTGAGGTCAAAAGGCAACTCTAGGTGTCAAATGACCAAAATGCCCCACTTCGAGTTATATTCCTGATTTTTCGGTAACACTGATTTTTTTCTATTTCTCGATTTTTCATTTTTCTTTGTACTAACTTATTAATTTTTCTTTAATAATTCTAGTGTCAATTATATTTCAATAGACCTTTACTTACGTCCCGGAATTAAATTCTGAGGGTTCCCCGCGGTCCTAGGGTCGACAATGGCCTTCCTAGTGCGGTCACCTATCGCTGCGGTGTCGGCTCATTTAACTTAGCTTCATTTTCTCTCTTTCATTTATCTTTGATTTTTCTTGCATTTTCTTCTTATTTATTTCATCATTATATGTCTATTCCTTATTATCGAAGTGTAGTTCCAGACATTTCGACTTTCCGGGATAGACATTAGCTATCAGAACAGTAGAATGTACAGACTACGAAAATGAGGATGTTACACTAAAAAACTCCAAATGGAGTGATTCAAAAAGGAAAATAAAGTTAAGACAATAAGGAACAACTTCTATGGCGAAAACTTAGCCAATTTATCACAGCAACATGATCAATGGAATAGTGTAAAACTAAACACCAAAACTGAAAATTTGAAATTTGTGCCTAAGAGACTTGAAGTTTGAGAAAACAACCAAAACCAACAAATTAGGTAACCAAAATGTGGTGTGTGCATGAAATTAGAATTCCCATACCTATTAAGCATTAGAAAGTCAACAAATTGACTTGAATAGTATCATAAATAGTAACCCAAGAATATAAATTTCAAAGAACGTCAAATTAAGCATATTAAAGTTAGATTTGAAATTATTTTTGGACTTATGATAATTTATGGTACTGAAACACTGTGAAATTGTGTGTTTCAGTGGAAAAGAATACCGGGAATGAACCCAAAGCATCGAGTCAAGGCCAAGAGGTGACTCGTATAAGGTTTGTGCACAACATAGAATTTTTATAAATTTTCTTCTGCAAATTGTTTTGAATGAATTGAGATATTAAATTGTGACTCAATTGTATTGAAATGTTTATTATGCTTTTGACTTAAATTGTTGAAAGTTTACTTGTACATGTTTGAAATGGTAATAAATGTTTAGTAAATTGCTAACACAGTTTTGAAACCACAGTGTCATGACCATATATTTGAATGCCTCGCTAGCATGACTAGTAGAGGAAATTAGTTTTGAATTTTGATTCCTTCTCTGGCTGAAGTGTTGAGGTATGTGCCAGTAGAAGAAGAAATTTGAATGGATATCCATATATTTGAGCTAGCTAGCCTTGTGATTACTCATAAGCCTCCAGCTATTGAGATGAATATGTTTCAAATGGAATGATGTAACAATGTGTTTTTATGAAATTCATTTTGAGACTTCCTAAATTAAATTATTTGGAATAAAAATTTATAAATCATGTTTTGTATCTGTTTTTCATATTCAGTTCAGTATTTGAATAAATGTGATTTGAATTATGCATAAATGTTATTTTAGTATGTTGTGCACCACTGAGTCATAGTACTCAACGATGATTGTTATTACTGTCGCAGATATAGAGACTAGAGGAGCAGCAGAGTGAGTTACTAAGGATATTGAAGCTACACCCCTGAAGTTCTGTCAGGTATATTTTATACCCTGATTGTAATATTTATTTTGATGTACGTAAATGTATGTACATGTATAAAATGGTCATGAGCAGTTGTATAGAGTTTGTAATAATATTGTTTTGGATTTGCTAATGTAAAGTGGTTGATAAATGTAATTTGTTTTTACTTTAATGAAAAATGAATGGAAATATTGTGTACTATTTTGATGACAATTGAGTTGTGAATTATTGATTTGAATTTTTGGAGTTTGAGAAATGATGTTGAGTTGTGTTGAGATAGTAGTGAGTTTGATGAAAAAGAATTTTCGGAAGTGTTTTTATAGGTTGTTGAAGAACTGTTTTCTTAAAATACAGATGGCACTCTGCCGAAATTTTTTCAAAATTTGCATAAAAATAAAATGGACAAAAATTTGAACTTGATTTTAAACTTCTATTAAATGAAGAAAATGCTCACAACTTCTAAAAAGAAAAAAAAAATGGTTTTAAAATCCCTTGTAGGGTACTTAATGAGTTATTGGTAGGTGAAGTTCCATAGTTCATTAGGTATTCTATGGGATCATGTTATGTCTTACAGAGGGGTAAGGTGTGATATGTTTTAGTGTTATCAGAGCGAATTTTTAAAGTATGTTTTAACTTGTGAATTTATGTCTTTTCTTTGATAAGTACAACTGCTCAATGTCCTTATTTGTTACATACAGTGCATTACATCATAAATATAAACTAACGGAGGGAATCTCCTTTTGTTATTTGTTCAGGAGATATCTAACTCCAAACTGAAATGGAAGAAGGGGATCGCTCTATTGAGCAATGAGTAAAGGCTGAGGCCCAAGGGGAAGCCCCAGCTCTATAAAATATCAGTGGATCAGTGGCACCAGCCCCACAAATGCCGCAGTTTCCTGTATAATTTGCTCAGCAGATGGCTGTGATGTTCTAACAAATGGCTAGAAGCATGCTTACCCAAGCTCCACTTCAGACACCTGTGATACAACCACAGCCTCCATCCAGATAGTATGACAAGCTACTTAAGTATGGGGCTACAGAGTTTAAGGGTACAGTGGACCCTTTAGAGGTAGACCAGTGGTTGGAGAGAATAGATAGAGTATTCAAGAAACTGCACTTCCCAGATGAGTTGAAATTTGAATACTCAGTGTCCTTGTTGCAAGGGGATGCATATGACTGGTGGAAGACCATCCCCCACAGTTTGGCAGAACCGCCAGTATTGACATGGGATGACTTCATTAGAGAGTTTTGACAGAAATATGTCCCAGATGCATATGTGGATCAAAAATTGCAAGAATTTCTAAGTTTGAAGCAAGGCAATAGATTTGTGGCAGAGTATGAAAGGGAGTTCTCCCGCTTAAGCCACTATGCTAGGAGTCTCCTATCTACCAGCAAAGAAAGGTGCAAGAGATTTAAAACTGGTTTGAGGCCCAGTTTGAGGATGCAAGTAGTGGGATTCAGACACAATAACTTCTCTGAGCTCATCTCTTAGGCACTTGAGTTAGAAAGAATTGAGTTAGAAGCAACACTAGTGAAAGAGAAATCATAGAAGACGGAGAAATCAGAGAAAGACAAAGGGGAAAAATCATTAGAGTAAAGTCCCAGTGGTACATCTAGAAAGAAGAAGAAATTTGGGGGACCAACCATAAGTAGAGGTGGAAGGTTTGGAAGGGGCCGATTCTCTGGACAGAGACCCCCTAGATCTGGTCAGCAGTCGACCAGGGGTTCATATCCTCCCCGCCCCTGTGAGACATGAGACAAGATTCATGGGGGAGAATGCTATTGGGCAACAGGAGCTTGCTTTAACTGTAGAGGCAAGGGCCATCTCGCTAAGGACTACACTAGCGCCCCTAGATTTGGGCCAGCTCCTACTACTATAGAAGGGTCTGTTCAGAGTCCTGCTATCAGAGGTTCACAATCAGTTTGTAGAGGAAGAGGTAGAGGTAGAGGCAATGTTTCTAGCAGTCAGGGTAGTGTTAGCCAGTCAGCACAAGGGAGTGCTCCAGCTAGGGTTTACACGATGAGATAGTGGAAAGAGGCTGAGACTTCCGATGTTGTAGCTGGTACATTCTCTTTCTCTAACCAAGAAGTATTAGTGTTGTTTGATCCCAGTTCAACCCATTCATATGTTAGTGCTAGCATAGTTAGTTCCCTTGCGGTTCCATGTGCCAAAATGGATTTTGAAGTGTTAGTAAATAGTCTATTAAGACAAGAGGTCCAAGTCAACAAAGTCTATAAAGATTGTCCTTTGGTGATCCAAGGACACACTTTTCTGTCAAATTTGATTGAAATGCCCTTCAGAGATTAGGATATTATCTTGGGCATGGATTGGTTAGCCAGGCATCACGCCATGATTGACTATAGACTGAAGACAGTCACTTTTGGTCTCCCTCTGTACAGTGATGTGGTAATACATGGGGAGAGGTAGTTACTGCCATCAAACATCATTTTGGCTGCACTAGCTAGAAGGATGATCAGAAAGGGGTGTGAAGCATACTTGGCACATGTGATAGACACCCAAGTGGGGAGTTCAGTACTGAGGGACATCCCTATAGTATGTGACTTTCTGGATGTGTTTCCTGATGAATTGCTAGGATTACCTCCAGAAAGAGAGGTGCAGTTTGAGATTGATGTTATGCCTGGTGTGGACCCAATCTCCATAACACCATATAGAATGGCACCAGCAAAACTGAAAGAGTTGAAAGTGCAGTTGCAAGAATTGCTTGATAAGGGCTTTATCCGCCCTAGTGTGTCACCTTGGGGAGCACCAGTGTTGTTTGTTAAAAAGAAGGATGGCACTCTCCATTTATGTATTGACTACCAGCAGTTGAATAAGGTGACAATAAAGAATAGATATCCATTGCCCCGCATTGATGACTTGTTTGATCAGTTGATGGGTGCAGCTATGTTCTCCAAAATTGACCTGAGATCAAGTTATTATCAGCTGAAAGTACAGGAGTATAGTGTTCCTAAAACTGCCTTTAGAAGCCGCTATGGCCATTATGAGTTCTTAGTCATGCCATTCGGGTTAACTATTTATAGATCTGATGAACACTATCTTCAGACCATACCTCGACCAGTTTGTTGTGGTATTTGTAGATGATATATTGGTCTACTTGACGAGTGTAAAGGAGCATGATAGACATCTATGGATTATACTGCAGACTTTGAGGGAGAAACAGCTATACGCTAAATTATCAAAGTGTGAATTTTGGTTGAAGGAAATATCATTCTTGGGGCACGTAGTATCAGTAGAGGGCATCATGGTAGATCCAAGTAAGATAGAAGTCGTTCTTAATTAGAGACCACCCAGAAATATCATGGAGATTCGCAGTTTTCTGGGTTTAGCTGGATACTACCGTCGATTTGTGAAGGGATTCTCCATGTTGGCATCTCCATTGACTAAGCTACTTTGAAAAGATGTGAAATTTCAGTGGACGGATAAATACCAACAGAGTTTTGATGAGTTGAAGAAATGTTTGACTGAAGCTCCAGTCCTTACGTTACCTACCTCGGATAAGGAATACACAGTTTACAGCGATGCTTCTCATAATGGGTTAGGCTGTGTACTAATGTAAGATCGAAATGTCATTGCATATGCATCACGCCAGCTGAAACTATATGAGAGGAATTATCCGACACATGACTTGGAGCTTACAGCTATTGTGTTCGCTCTTAAGATTTGGAGGCACTATTTGTATAGGGAAAAGTGCTATATCTACACAGATCATAAGAGTTTGAAGTATTTGGGCACTCAAAAGGAGTTGAATTTGAGACAAAGGAGATTGTTAGAGTTGATAAAAGACTATGATTGTCTGATAGACTATCAGCCAGGGAAAGCTAATGTGGTGGCTAACGCCTTAAGTCGCAAGACTATGGCAAGTCTACGGGTTTCTCCTTTGTCTATGTACATGAGTTGAGAGTATTGCATGCCAGCTTAGAAATTAATGATGAGGGGCAGATAGCAGTTGCATGGCATGTACAGCCAGTGTTGATTGATCATATCAGAATGGTTGCTCAGAATGATCAAAAGTACCAAAAGCTATTAGAATAAGTTAGAATGGGCAAGAAAATAGAATTCTCAGTAAGAGATGATAGTCTACTGTTTCACCAGGGCAGAATGTGCGTTCCTAATGATGTTGACTTGAGACAGAATATTTTGAAGGAAGCACATGAGTCTCCTTTTACTATGCACCCTGGTGGCACAAAAATGAATAAAGGGCTGAAAGAGCACTACTGGTGGATGGGTATAAAAAGAAATGTAGCAAAATTTGTTTTCAAATGCCTAACTTGTCAGCAAGTGAAGGTAGAGTATCAAGTACCAGCTGGTTTGTTACATCCACTACCAGTACCGGAATGGAAATGGGAGAGAATAACTATGGATTTTGTGATGGGACTTCGAGGACACAGAAGAGTTATGATGCAGTATGGATCATTGTTGACAGACTGACCAAGTCTACTCATTTTCTGCCTGTTTGGATGGACTACAGTTTAGAAAGATTGGCCAAGTTATACATTGATAAGATAGTCAGACTGCATGGAGTGCCAGTATCCATTGTATCAGAAAGAGATCCTAGGTTCACTTTTAAATTTTGGGGTAGTCTTCAGAGAGCCCTAGGAACTAGATTGAACTTCAATACGGCATTTCACCCATAGATAGATGGCCAGTCGGAGAGGATAATTTAGATCTTGGAAGACATGCTACGGGCTTGTGTGATTGAGTTTGAGGGTAGTTGGGACACACACTTGCCTTTGATTAAGTTTGCTTACAATAATAGCTACCAATCAAGCATTGGGATGCCTCCATATGAAGCTTTGTATGGTAGAAAATGTAGAACCCCATTGTGTTGGGATGAAGTAGGCAAAAGAAAGATGAGTGGGCCAAAAATTGTTCGGCAAACTGAAGAGAAAATCAGATTGATCAGAGATCGACTTAAGACTGCATCAAACCATCAGAAGTCCTAAATTGATCTGAAAAGAAGGGATATTAAATATGCAGTAGGTGAGAAAGTATTCCTTAAGGTTTCTCTTTGGAAGAGAATTATGAGATTCGGCAGAAAGGGAAAACTGAGTTCTCGTTTCATTGGGCCATATGAGGTTCTGGAGAGAGTGGGTCCTTTGGCATATCGTTTGGCACTACCTCCAGAGTTGGAAAAGATACATAACATCTTCCATGTGTCTATGCTGAGGAGGTATAGATCAAACCCATGTACTACCAGTGGAAGAAATTGAAGTGAATCCAGACCTCACATATGAGGAAGAACCCATAGAGATTCTGGCTTATGAGGTGAAGCAGCTATGAAATAAGCAGATACCTTTAGTGAAAGTACTATGGAACCATCATTCGGGCCAGGAGGCTACTTGGGAACGAGAAGAGGACATGAGGAAATAGCACCCACAGCTGTTTAGAGACTGATTACCAAGTAAAATTTGAGATGAAATTTATTTTAAGGGGGGGAGAATTGTAACACCCCTATTTATATAACTTGGTATATTTCACTGTTCCGGTGACTGATATCGATCTGGATAATTAAGAAAATTAGAAACACTTCTAAGATACCTAGATAAGCCCTGAACACAAATAATTAGTAATTGCCAAATAGCTAAGTATAAATAAGAAAAACAGAACACAAAAAGTTAAATGAGCCGGGAGTCATAGCAATGGGCGACCTTCTCAGGAATGACTGCGAGGTCACTCTAAACTCAAATTTCAAACTATAAAATGTGACGCTGCTGTCCTTAAGACCATTATGAACACAGTGGAAAAGAGAAAATCACAAAAAAGAATTGTTAAGCAGGTCAAATAATTAGGTTAGGGATCCAAAAGAAATATTGAATTACTTGCAAACTGGATCGAACCGGTGAGGGGCAATTTGGTCTATTCACCCCTAGAGCTGACTCCTGACCTAACTGTCAAATAAAATCAGAGAAAAAAAAATTTTCGGTTCAAGAATTAAATTAAAGAAGTGAGAAAAAAGAAAGGAAAAAGAAAAGAAAAGAAAATAAGGAATAATGACATCATCATGGATGACATCATGTATGACTCAATAAATAATTATTGATTTATTACTTAATTTGACTAAGTCAATTTGGGATAAATACACATAAAAATAACAAATTAAAAGAAAAAAAAAAACTCATTTTGGTCTTCTTCTCAAATGTGTGCCGCCCCACATCTTCCTCTCCATTGAAAAACCACCATTAAAGCTTGAGTTCAAGCTTTCTTCCAACCACTTCAACCCACTTTGACCCTAAAATAAACTATAAAAACTTGTTAGTTCAACTTGAGGAAGCTTTAGAGGAAGGAAAGAAAAGAAGAAAAGGAAGAAATTGAAGTTGCATTTCAAAGTTAAGGTTAGTGGTTTAAATTGAAAATTTATTGTTTAATATTTGTGTTCTTGGTGTAAGTAACTTAGAAATTAACTTAAAATCAAACAAAAATAATTATTGAGGGACCAAACATGAAATTTTTCCAGCTAGGGTTAGGGTTTAATATGAAAGAGTTTGAAGTGTTTGAGTGGTTATTTGAGGTGCATTGGATGTGCACTTTGAAATGCATTAGATTGAGCTTTATGTGTAGCTAGGGTTTTGAACATGTAAAAAATTGAAGAAAATTTTGAGAATTATCCAAATAATGTTATTGACCTTATTTGAGTTGAGAAATGTTCAATTGTGACCATTTGTGGTATGTATGAATTGTTGGAACTAAGTTCCAATTTGGATTGGTGAGGGTTAATCTGTAGGCAGCTTGACCTAGGTCTCTTTTAGGGATCAAAAATGAAAATTTACCAACCCAATTGGTGTGAGGCTAATTGGGAATGAAACTAGACACAAAATGGTACATTTTTCATTTAGAAATCATTCCTAGAAAGTGACCATAACTTAGTGAACAATTAGGCCAAATCCAGAATTGAGCAAACTGACCTGTACAAAAATGACTAAATGAACAGTAGTTATGTAAATGACCTAAAGTTTTACCAGTAGAAAGCTGAGACATAGCCCTACAACTTTCATGTAGAAAAAAAAACTAAAATTTTGACCATAACCTATTTGAAAATCCACCTGCAGTCAACCACAAAAATTGCCAAAATCTAGAATTTGCCCAGAATTCTGGGTAACATCAAATCCGGCCAGCTATGTTCAAATGGCCATAACTTAGGCTACAAAATTCCAAATGGAGTGATTCAAGAAGGGAAATAAATTTAAGACAATAAGGAACAACTTATATAAAGAAAACTTAGCCAAATTATCACAGTAACATGACCAATGGAACAGTGCAAAACTAAACACCAAAACTGAAAATTTGAAATTTGTGCCTAAGAGACTTGAAGTTTGAGAAAACAACCAAAACCAACAAATTAGGTAACCAAAATGTGGTTTGTGGGTGAAATTAGAATTTCCATACCTATTAAGCATTAGAAAGTCAACAAATTAACTTGAATAGTGTCGTGAATAGTAACCCCGAAATACAAATTTCAAAGAATGTCAAATTAAGCATATTAAAGTTATATTTGAAATTATTTTTGGACTTATGATAATTTATGGTATTGAAACACTATGAAATTGTGTGTTTCAGTGGAAAATAATACCAGGAAAGAACCCGAAGCATCGAGTTAAGGCCAAGAGGCGACTCGTATAAGGTTTGTGCACAACATAGAATTTCTATAAATTTTCTTCTGCAAATTGTTTTGAATGAATTGAAATATTAAATTGTGACTCAATTTTATTGAAATGTTTATTATGCTTTTGACTTAAATTGTTGAAAGTTTACTTGTATATGTTTGAAATGGCAATAAATGTTTAGTAAATTGCTAAGGCAGTTTTGAAAGCACAGTGTCATGATCATATATTTGAATGCCTCACTAGCATGATTAATGGGGGGAAATTAGTTTTGAATTTTGATTCCTTCTCTGGCTGAAGTGTTGAGGTGTGTGCCAGTAGAAGAAGAAATTTGAATGGATATCCATATATTTGAGCTAGCTAGCCTTGTGATTACTCATAAGCCTCCGGCTATTGAGATGAATATGTTTCGAATGGCATGATATAACTATGTGTTTTTATGAAATTCATTTTGAGACTTCCTAAATGAAATTATTTGGATTAAAAATTTATAAATCATGTTGTGTATCTGTTTTTCATACTTAGTTCAATATTTGAATAAATGTGATTTGAATTATGCATAAATGTTATTTTAGTATATTGTGCACCATTGAGTCGTAGTACTCGATGATATTATTATTTATCATGCAGATATAGAGACTAGAGAAGCGTGAGCGAGTCACGAGGATATTGAGCTACACCTCAAGTTCTGGGTATATTTTATATCCTGATTGTAATATTTATTTTGATGTATGTAAATGTATGTACATATATAAAATGGTCATGAGCAGTTGTATAAAGTTTGTAATAATATTATTTTGGATTTGCTAATGTAAAGTGATTGATAAATGTAATTTGTTTTTACTTTAATGAAAAATGAATGGAAATATTGAGTACTATTTTGCTGACAATTGAGTTGTGAATTATTGATTTGAATTTTTGGAGTTTGAGAAATGATGTTGAGTTGTGTTAAGGTAGTAGTGAGTTTGATGAAAAAGAATTATTAGAAGCGTTTTTACAGGTTTTTGAAGAACTGTTTTCTTAAAATACAAACGGCACTCTGCCAAAATTTTTCCAAAATTTGCATGAAAATAAAATGGGCAAAAATTTGAACTAGATTTTAAACTTCTATTAAATGAAGAAAATGCTCACCACTTCTAAAAAGAAAAAAAAAATGGTTTTAAAACCCCTTATAGGGTACTTAATGAGTTATTGGTAGGTAAAGTTCGATAGTTCATTAAATATTCTACGGGATCATATTATGCCTTATAGAGGGGTAAGGTGTGACAGTACCTATAAGGAATAAATGAGTTTTCAAGAAGAAAATTAGTTTTGATGGAAAGGTAGAGACTTATAAAGCAAGGCTAGTAGTAAAAGGGTTTCGCTAAAGGCAAGGAATCGACTACGAGGAGACTTTCTCGCCTGTTGCCATGCTTAAATCAATTGGGATTCTATTAGCAATAGTTGCATACTATGATTATGAGATTTGGTAGATGGATGTCAAAATAGCTTTTCTCAATGGATACATTGAAGAAAGCATTTTCATGGAACAACCTAGGGGTTTTAAATCCCAAGATGGTTCCAAGGTATGCAAGCTAAAGTGATCCATTTATAGGTTGAAACAAGCTTCGAGGAGTTGAAACATCGATTTTGATGAAGCCATTAGGCCATTTGGTTTTATCAAAAATATGGATAAACCATGTATATATAAGAAGGTTAGTGATAGTGCTATCACTTTCCTTGTCTTATATATGGATCATATTCTGTTGATAGGTAATGACATAGGTTTGTTAACAGTTGTAAACTTATGGTTGTCAATACATTCTCCATGAAAGACTTAGGGGAGCCAACCTATATTCTTGGAATTCGCATCCATAGAGATAGAGCAAAAAGAATAATTAGTTTATCCCAAAGTCTATACTTGGAAAAGGTGTTAAAGAGGTTTAACATGCTTGATTCCAAGAGAGGATTGTTACCAGTGAGACATGGTATCCACCTTTCTAAAGAGATGTCTCCAAAGACACTTGAAGAAAGAGATAAAATGGTTAGGATTCCATATGCTTCGGCTATTGGAAGTTCGATGTATGCAATGATGTATACTAGGCCGGATATTGCACATGCTGTTAGTTTGACTAGCAGGTTTCAATCTAATCCATGTTTGGAACACTGGATAGCTGTCAAGAACATCCTTAAGTACTTGAGAAGAACTAAGGATTTATTCTTGATTTATAGAGATGGTGACTTGCAATTGGATGGTTATACTGATTCTGATTTCCAATCAGATATCGATGATAGAAAGTCTACCTCTGGGTTTATGTTCATTTGTAATGGAGATACAGTCAGTTGGAAGAGTTCCAAACAGAGTATGACTGTTGATTCCACTATAAAAGCTGAGTATATTGCTACATCAGATGCTGCAAAAGAGGCTATTTGGATAAGGAAACCCAGTCTCACCAGAAATCCAAACACACAGAAAGGCGTTACTACATTATCAGAGAAATAGTTGGGCAAGGCGATGTAGCCATGCAGAAAATAGTATCAGCTAAAAATCCAGCTGATCTATTCACTAAGCCTATGTCATAAGCTCAGTTAGATCAACATCTTGAGAAGATGGGTCTAAGATATTGTTATGAATGGCTCTAGTGCTAGTGGGAGATTATTAGTAGTATGCCTAGATTGTCAGTAGTATGCCCTAGAGCAAATCATTTAGTATGTATCTTATACATATTTTATTAATAAACGGCAATTTCATTTTTTCGTTTACATAATGTATTTATGTGTAATAGAAAAGGTCCATTGATATTTTGTTAAAAATTTTATTCTTAAGTTGTTAAGAATATGAGTGACAGTATTTCTAGCACAAAGTATCATAAATTAGTTCACAATCGAGGATACTTCACAATAAGGATATGACTTATCTAGAAAGATTGTATTTATGTTTCTTCCCAAGAGATTTATATAAGATATAAATAAGATGGAATGGTGAGTCTCATGCCATATAACAAATATGATAGGCACTTATACATGATAAGTAGGTCGAACCAGTGACACATATGACAAGCACATGGAGTTTACTCTTGTCAATGCATTGTCATTTATCATATTAGTGCATATAATCTTTAGACCTGAGATAACATAGTTATCTTGTATATAGGTGGTTTGAGTTTGATACTGCTTTCATACTTGTACTGTGTATGGGTATATGGGCATGTGTTGGCTCCTACTAGCTATATATGGAGGAAGGTGTTGATCAAGATAGAATCTGCTACCTTAAGAAAATAGGGATAAAATCCTATGTTCATTTAATTGTTCTTGATGTTTTAAGTTCCTGGCCAGGACAGACAGATTTAGTCATAAAAGAGTTTCTGATAAGAAAATCTGATTAATCAAGAACTACAATTAAAAGAGAACATAATATTCATAGCAAATGGGGTTTGACATAAATCATGACTCCAGCTCGAATTGGGATTTTATAATAGAGAGATTCTAGTGGATGGTAACATATGATTAAAGGTTAATTTAAAGGTATTCCTTGTTACTGATTGGGTGGCCATGGCATGCTATGCTAGGTATCAACCATAGTCTATGAGATGCCTAAAATGATTTAGAGAAATCATATATGGTAAAAAAGAGTTCTGATGATATTAAGTGTTAATATCATTCTCATTTCCAATTAGTGATGAGCCTAGTGAGTCACACACAAACACAAGTTAATCACCAAGTTAAATGTGATTTAATTGATTAATTAAAGAGTTTAATTGATTAATTAAGTAGGTTTGGTTTGCAATAAGATTGTAAAGTCCCTAGTATAGCTTGAAACCAAATCTAGGTTATTGGATGTATAGTACAAGCTAAATTTATATTTAAAGTATTTAAATATGAATTTAATTATGAGAAATTAATTAATAGAGATTAATTAATTAATTTATATTTGATGTAAATTGATTAAAAGAGGAGCAATAATGATTTTAGGTTAAGAACTCAAAATTAAAACATATGGGTAATTTGGTTATTTCATAGGGTGACATGTGGCACCATGAGATGGTGACACATGGCACCATATAAACTCGCCATTTATCTTCCAATCATGTAAGATGATCAAAGTCAAGATTAAGTCTAGCTTTGACACTTGGCTTAATGTGATTAAGTCAATTAAAATTAAGATGCAATGTGGTGATGACATGTGGCAAGGGTTTTAAGTGATGACCTAATTATAAAAGAAAAAAGAAAAAAAAAATAAAACACACTCTTCTTTGTCTCAAAGTTGCTGTCACCTTTAGCTCTCCCTCTCCTCTTCTTCTTTTCTCATCAATTCAAAGAGAATTGCTCAAATTCCTTTGAATTAAAATTGCTAGAAATTATTTCTAGTGTCCTATACACATCTACAACATCTCTAAAGGCAAAAACCTAAATTACAATTGGTTGGCAAGGCTTGAGAAGCTAATTTAGGGGCTTCCCATTGATGATATTGGTGTGGACAAGCTAGAGGGACAACAATTGGGGTCCTAGGTGCTTCCTAAAGGTGGCAATTACATCACTAGTGCATCAAAAGATTAGTGCATATATTCTTCTTTCAAACTAGGGTTTAATTGAATTAATTTATTAATTCAAAAATCTTAAATGGGAAACATAGATCCTAATACATATTAAAAATATTTTAATATGCATTTGAGCATTGAAATTAATTAGGCACATAGTGGATGTGGCATGATGCATGAAACTCTAGGTGAAATTTTTGAATTTCAATGCTCTAATCTAACCACTTACATGTTTCCGCTCCTTCACAGATAGTAGTACTACCCATAAGAATAATCATTAACAGATAAAATCTTTCTGATATGATTGTTCTACAGGCCTTATGCCTGCCCGTTGGCCATTGTGCCTAATATTATATCTAGCTTAAATGCCTTCCCGCATGCCTCATGCCTAACATGACTGATGTATACTGGATAGACATATGGCTGTCTAACTAGTATACTCCCGTGTATCCAGCTTTTATAATCTGTTATAGATTTCTTGAGCACTGATAATAATTAATTAAGACTAAATATATAATAAGTAAACAGAAAAGAGCCCGATAAATTTAATTATTTCCAAAGTGAAATAAAAATGTAAACGACCTAGATATTATGAATTGTCATATAGAGTTATTATTATTTTAAATTATTTACTTATTGTTATTTTAAATTATGCACCACTAAGTGTTATACTTAGCGCGTTAGTTTTTCCATCACGTAGGTACTGGAGACCAATCCTAGCAGCCGCAGCAGCAGCAGCAGTAGTGCTCATACAGAGGCCGATCAGATTTGCCAGTGTCTATTAGTCGCCTCGACAGTTGTAATTTTATTGGTAGGGCCCATGTACGTCTAGATTTTTTCTTTTTGTTCATTATATATATATATACACATGATGTATTTCATTTTGGATTGTAATTAAATTTTGAGATTATACATAAACTTGTAAATTATTGTCTATGAATTTCTATATGAATGCAATAGATGATACCCTTTCGAGATCTCATAAATAATTATGAATGATATGATACAATAGAATATGATATGGAAAAATGTGAAATGAATATGAACATGTTAACAGGTAATTAGTGGAACCTGCCAGATGCTAACAAAATAGAGGAGGCTCTATCCGGGTCTCTATATAAAAAAGAAAAAAAAATTCTACACATGGATTACCTATTTTTAAATGATATTAAAAATTTACAATGGACATGATAAGACAAGATAGGGTGCTTTGGCACCAAATGTGGCACTTCTTGCTCGGTTATACAGTACACGGTTAAGGGGCGTCACACTCATAGACAAGAATGGTACTATTCAAAGCTCGGAGATTCGGGGTGTTACATCAAAACTCAGCCAATTTTCATCGAATGGTCAATATTTGACCTCGACAATATCAATTAAACATTCTAGCATAAAATCCCCAAATTTCCCCACAAAACCCTAGCTTCCAATTCACAATTCATGCAACACAACATGCCTTTCATATTTCTCACTTCACCAAAGCTAGAATCAAAGATTTAATTCATCAAAGCATATCAAATCCTCACTTCCACAAGGCTGGCCAAATTTCATGTCATTCAAACATCCATCAATTCCATCCTTTTTCATTTAATTCCATTATATTTTATCATAGTTTCAACACTAGAAGAAGAAAGAACAAGGGATTTAGCACCAACCTCACTTGCCCAATTCTTCAAGTTTCTAATCTTCAAGATTTCTTCTCTCTTTTACTTTAAAACACTTCCCCAAGATGAATTAGCAAGGTTTTTTGTGACACCCCTTACCCGACTACAGTGTAGCCGAGCAAGTTATGCCACTTAGTGTGCCGGAGCACTCTATTTTATCTTATTTCATTACAGTCCTTGATTTATTTATTCAAAAACTTTATTGAAGATTTAGGCTATTTTTACTTTTATCAAAATCTAACTAAATTGGAAATTTCAAAATTTTAACGATAATCCGACAAAGTGTCATTTGTAATTTGACTAATAGTTCTTCCAACTCGCCAAAGACAATTTCAATATATACTCAATTTCTCAAACTTATTAGTCTCAAAATTTTCAAACATAATGTATCTCAATACGATTATCCAGATTTCTCAGAAATCTCATTAGATTTTCAATATCTCAATATTCACAAGTATAATCTCATTATAACTCAAATTCAATTCACATACTAAAATACTTACTTTGAATAGCTTCCATAATTCATAGGTTAATTACATGAGTTTATTTTGTACAAGATATACAAATAATTTACAATGTGCTAGGAATGAACAATATACATAACATGTATAAAATGAGCCCTATCTACATGCATTGCTGAGGAGGTGACAATCTTGAACTCTTCTGACACTTCTGCAGATCTGGACTCCAAAATCTCAGTTGACAGTCTACTGGTTTTACCTTCAGTACCTGCGCGAGGAAGCAATTCCATCGCGCTAAGCATTTCTGCTTAGTGGTGCAATAATATAACCAGAAATAATATATACAAGTAAAGAAAGAAATAAATGATAATTCAGATACTCAAGAATCAATTTAATTTGGTATGGTATTTCTAGTATCAACGATCTTATATACTAGTTTGTTCCTCTTTGGAAGTGCTTAGTTTATAACTTTTCAGTAATACTAGCAGGTATATAATTTATTCTATCTGTATTGTATTTCAAGTCTGTACGGTTCTGCAATTTATATTTTTGTTATGTTTCTTTTGCTAATCTCTTTTGCTTATTCATTCAATACTTAATTTAATTGTACTGGATTTTCATTATACTTAACTTAGCTGCCTGAATTGAATAATACTTTAATTGACTGCCCAAGTAACCTATACTAGACGATCGGATCGATAACGGTCGTTGGCACCGACATCGGTGTCTCAGGCCGTCATACCATGGGACGCAGAACGTCAACCATGTATGCAGTCAGTATGGCTAAAAAGCCATGATATCACATAATCGGGCATAAAAGCCATGCATAGGGGCACAAAAGCCATGAATACGAGCATAAAGCCATGAACACAGGCATAAAGCCTTTCGCAGTACTGCTAAAACAATACCCTATTGGCATGCCAAACTATCCAAACCAATCTTGTTAGGTATACTAGGGCATTTGATAATTTAAAATTCTTTAATATATTGTGCTTTATGACTTCATTATTTCATGATAAATTTCAATCATAATTCATACATTCATTTGATCATTTATATGATCACAATTCACATCAATTATCCTTTTATACCATTGTACTCAAAATACTTTTCCTCTTTACAATAATGAGAACTAATGTCTCATTCATACATTAATATGGTTTATTTGTACATTCATTATGTTATTCATATTGATCACAATTCTAAACAATGGTTCACATGTACCATTGTATTCAAAACATTTTTCCTTTCTCATTTATACATTCAAGAATCTACTTATGTAATTACAAATTTTATATTTCAAGTTGAGTTACTAATATTTTATGAATTCCATTTGTGATGGGCATATATGCCCTAACTATCTATTCACATCAATTAGGTGACTTATTTTTCATGTTTCAAGTAATCCATGAATATTTCATGGATTTCAAATTTATGGCCTAAATTTCTTTTTTAACAATTTTGACTAGGATGCATAGTCCATATTTGTCATACAATTCTAAGCATTTAAGCTTAGAATTGGTTCTAGGTCTTCATCTTAATTCACTAATCATTTTGATTACTATTCACCATACTAGTCAACCAAAATGTTGACCCTTTTATACTTAATGGATATATTAATTCTAATTACACCAAGATCCCACATTTTGAGTTTTACATTTACTAGTATTAATTGCCAATTGCAATTTAAAGTCCCCTAGATGCATTTCTAATTTTAAATTTTGAATTTCAAGTTTTGGTGTCACTATTCACCTCATTGGTCAACAAAAATGTTGACTTTTGCATAGACAATAGGTACATTGGTTTTAACACTCCCGATGTACCACATTTTGCATTTAAAACTTGTTGGAATCAATTACCAAATCCACTTCCAAGCTTATTTCAAGTTTTCATGTCACTATTCACTTCATTAGTCAACTAAAATGTTGACTTTTGCATAGAAAATATGTACATTGACTTTGGCACTTCAAACATACTACATTTTTCATTTAAAACTTGTTGGTTTTAGTCACTTTCTCAAAGCTTAGGTCATTTTGGCAAAATTGCCAATTTTCGGTTTTGGTGCTCCGAAGTTGCACTGTTTCATTGGTCGATTTACTGTTAGAATTTGACAAAACTTCCTTCATAGAAAATGTTCCTTATTTTGTCTAGTTGAATTTATTTTTTTGAATTACTCCATTTGGAGTTTTGTAGCTCAAGTTATGGCCAAAATAAATTTTTGCTCACGATAATCGCTCATGCCTTTGAGATTTTGGGTCTTGCAGATTTTTGGTCCAACTTTGGTCAGTAATTTGATCAAGTTAAGTTCATAATTTGGTCTAACTTTCTTCATATGAAATGTTCTACTATGCCTTAGGTTTTCATCGGTTCAAGAATCGCCTAAATCCGAGTTTTCTAGAGAGAGTTATAGCCATCCAAACATTACTGCTCAAATGAAAATCTGCAGAGTTGCAGGTTTGAACAGTAACTGTGACTGCCATTTGGGTTAGGTTCTGGTCATAATTTGGGGTAGATTTCTTCATGAAAGTTGTTTGGCTATGTCTTAACTTGTTGCTGTAAAAATTTCAGGTCAATTGACCAAATCTACAGTGAGTTATGGCCAAATGAACAGTTACTGTTCATTTGGTCATTTCTGCAGGTGCTGTTGCAGGGTGTCCGGATTGGGGCCAACTTTTGGTCCTCTTGCTTTGGTCTTTTGGGCATAGTTTCTTCAGCAAAAATGTGCCATTATAAGCCTAGTTTCATGTTCATTTGGCCAAACATCAATTGGACTAACACAGCCCAATTTATGACAGTCCAAGTGGACTGAATTTTCAGTCACTCTACTGCACTAACAAGGCAGCCTACACATTCACTTGGCTATACTATTTTTCAGTCCAATTCATGGTCAACATACCTAAAATGGTCACTAATTGACCCTTATAATGTTCTTTCACAATTTCATAAGCTAAATCCAAATTTCACTTCTCAAAACCCTAGCTTCCAATCCATGAATCATGCAACACATCCCAATTAAGGTCATCAATCATTCATATGTCACTATCTAAGCTTGTATTTAGGTTTTAGCCCAATAAAACTCATCAATTCCTCATCCTATAAGTGCTGGCCAAAATTTGCTTCTCAATTTCACACATGATTTTCTTTAATTTCTTAATTATTTATTCATATTCAAACTAAATTTCAATAAGTAAACAAGATTAGGAAGTTAATATGCACTAACCTTATTTGATAAAATTCCCAACTTGTTAAACCTTCACTTTCTTTCCTCTTCTTGGCTGCCAAAAGCTTCCCCAAGAGGTATGGACAAGTTTTGATGAAGGTGACTTAGGGTTTAGTAGTGGAAATTCATGGGAAAAATGAAAGTGATGAAAGAAACTTCTATGGAGGCTATGGAGAAGAGAGTCACGTATTGGAGGAAGAAGAAGAAGAAGAGCATATTTATTTTGGTCCATTTTGACTCTTTTAAGTGTTTTAAGAATGCTTATTAACTTGTGATTGGTTGGGATTAAGTGAGTGACATCATGTGATGTCATTATCTTTAATTTTCTTTATTTTCTTTTCTTTTCTTTTCTACTAGCTTCAAATTAATTTTTCATCAACATTAATTCATATTTTATGTCATAATAATTATTTACTCAACTAGACAAGTCGGCTAAAAATCGTCTCTGAAGGCGAAATGACCAAAATGCCCTCCGTTTGGCTTAACGGGTCAAAATTGTCTGTACCGAATGAAAATTTTTTCTAAATATTTTCTTGGCATTCTAATGCCATGGGAACCTCAATGACCCTTCTCTGGAGTCCCAAAAATTATTTTATAATTTTTCCCCCGGGTCTAGGGCTCCTCGTTGCGAGAACCGCAATTTACCTCTGGTTACCCATCGCTTGGGCACCGGCTCATTTGACTTAGTTGCATTTTATTTCTAAAATTTTTTCTAAATTTTTCTTATTAATATTTGAGTTAATTATGGTCCCTCACTTTGATTTAAATATTTTTCCGGATGTTCTAGTCCTGACCGACCTGATCACCAGGAGCAGAGAATGTACGGAGTTGATACCGGAAGGATGTTACAACTCTTCCCCTCTTATTTAAATTTCGTCCTCGAAATTTACCTAATTGTAAATAGCCAAGGAGCTACTACCTCTTTATTTCTTCACCTTTCCGTGTTATCCTACTTCACTCTCTCCTTAGTCTCAATCCTATCCTCAAACAGTTATGTACTCATCATTTTTCATCTTAAATACAGTCTCCTTCTCATCTCCATTCACTATCTCATTGTCTCTTCACTCTCTTATTCCATACCTTAACCTAAAATAAACAAGAAATACAGATCTGCAATAGTGTCACCTCGACTCTTATGAATGCAATGCATGATTTGCAATCTATCTAGGTCCAGAAACGCCTAAACCGCGCTCTGATACCACTAAATGTGACACCCCTTACCCGACTACAGTGTAGCAGAGCAAGTTATGCCACTCAGTGTGCCGGAGCACTCTATTTTATCTGATTTCATTACAGTCCTTGATTTATTTATTCAAAAACTTTATTGAAGATTTAGGCTATTTTTACTTTTATCAAAATCTAACTAAATTGGAAATTTCAAAAATTTTAACGATAATCCGACAAAGTGTCACTGTAATTTGGACTATGATTCTTCCGAACATGCCAAAGACAATTTCAATATATACTCAATTTCTCAAACTTATTAGTCTCAAAAATTTTCAAACATAATGTATCTCAATACAGTATCCAGATTTCTCAGAAATCTCATTAGATTTTCAATATCTCAATATTCACAAGTATAATCTCATTATAACTCAAATTCAATTCACATACTAAAATACTTACTTTGAATAGCTTCCATAATTCATAGGTTAATTACATGAGTTTATTTTGTACAAGATATACAAATAATTTACAATGTGCTAGGAATGAACAATATACATAACATGTATAAAATGAGCCCTATCTACATGCATTGCTGAGGAGGTGACAATCTTGAACTCTTCTGACACTTCTGCAGATCTGGACTCCAAAAATCTCAGTCGACAGTCTACTGGTTTTACCTTTTACTGCGAGGAAGCAATTCCATCGCGCTAAGCATTTCTGCTTAGTGGTGTAATAATATAACCAGAAATAATATATACAAGTAAAGAAAGAAATAAATGATAATTCAGATACTCAAGAATCAATTTAATTTTATATGGTATTTCTAGTATCAACGATCTTATATACTAGTTTGTTCCTCTTTGGAAGTGCTTAGTTTATAACTTTTCAGTAATACTAGCAGGTATATAATTTATTCTATCTATATTGTATTTCAAGTCCGCATTTGCTCGCAATTTATATTTTTGTTATGTTTCTTTTGCTAATCTCTTTTGCTTATTCATTCAATACTTAATTTAATTGTACTGGATTTTCATTATACTTAACTTAACTTAGCTGCCTGAATTGAATAATACTTTAATTGACTGCCCAAGTAACCTATACTAGACGACTGGACTGGATAACGGGTCGTTGGCACTGGACACCGCGGTGCCTCGGGCTGTCATACCATGGGACGCAGAACGTCAACCATGTATGCAGTCAGTATGGCTAAAAAGTCATGATATCACATAATCGGGCATAAAAGCCATGGATACGGGCATAAAAGCCATGAATACGAGCATACAGCCATGAACACAGGCATAAAGCCTTTCGCAGTACTGCTAAAACAATACCCTATTGGCATGCCAAACTATCCAAACCAATCTTGTTAGGTATACTAGGGCATTTGATAATTTAAAATTCTTTAATATATTGTGCTTTATGACTTCATTATTTCATGATAAATTTCAATCATAGTTCATACATTCATTTGATCATTTATATGATCACAATTCACATCAATTATCTTTTTATGCCATTGTACTCAAAATACTTTTCCTCTTTACAATAATGAGAACTAATGTCTCATTCATACATTAATATGGTTTATTTATCCATTCATTATGTTATTCATATTGATCACAATTCTAAACAATGGTTCACATGTACTATTGTATTCAAAACATTTTTCCTTTCTCATTTATACATTCAAGAATCTACTTATGTAATTACAAATTTTATATTTCAAGTTGAGTTACTAATATTTTATGAATTCCATTTGTGATGGGCATATATGCCCTAACTATCTATTCACATCAATTAGGTGACTTATTTTTCATGTTTCAAGTAATCCATGAATATTTCATGGATTTCAAATTTATGGCCTAAATTTCCTTTTTAACAATTTTGACTAGGATGCATAGTCCATATTTGTCATACAATTCTAAGCATTTAAGCTTAGAATTGGTTCTAGGTCTTTATCTTAATTCACTAATCATTTTGATTACTATTCACCATACTAGTCAACCAAAATGTTGACCTTTTTATACTTAATGGATATATTAATTCTAATTACACCAAGATCCCACATTTTGAGTTTTACATTTACTAGTATTAATTGCCAATTGCAATTTAAAGTCCCCTAGATGCATTTCTAATTTCAAATTTTGAATTTCAAGTTTTGGTGTCACTATTCACCTCATTGGTCAACAAAAATGTTGACTTTTGCATAGACAATAGGTACATTGGTTTTAACACTCCCGATGTACCACATTTTGCATTTAAAATTTGTTGGAATCAATTACCAAATCCATTTCCAAGCTTATTTCAAGTTTTCATGTCACTATTCACTTCATTAGTCAACTAAAATGTTGACTTTTGCATAGAAAATTTGTACATTGACTTTGGCACTTCAAACATACTACATTTTTCATTTAAAACTTGTTGGTTTTAGTCACTTTCTCAAAGCTTAGTTCATTTTGTCAAAATTGCCAATTTTAGGTTTTGGTGCTCCGAAGTTGCACTGTTTCATTGGTCGATTTACTGTTGGAATTTGACAAAACTTCCTTCATAGAAAATGGTCCTTATTTTGTCTAGTTGAATTTAGTTTTTTGGATCACTCCATTTGGAGTTTTGTAGCTCAAGTTATGGCCAAAATAAATTTCTGCATTCACGTGCAATTCATGCTTTGAGATTTTGGTCCGCAGATTTTTGTCCAACTTTGGTCAGTAATTTGATCAAGTTAAGTTCATAATTTGGTCTAACTTTCTTCATATGAAATGTTCTACTATGCCTTAGGTTTTCATCGGTTCAAGAATCGCCTAAATCCGAGTTTTCTAGAGAGAGTTATAGCCATCCAAACATTACTGCTCAATTGAAAATCTGCAGAGTTGCAGGTTTGAACAGTAACTATGACTGCCATTTGGGTTAGGTTCTGGTCATAATTTGGGGTAGGTTTCTTCATAAAAGTTGTTTGTCTATGTCTTAACCTGTTGCTGTAAAAATTTCAAGTCAATTTACCAAATCTACAGTGAGTTATGGCCAAATGAACAGTTACTGTTCATTTGGTCATTTTTGCAGGTGCTGTTGCAGGGTGTCCGGATTGGGGCCAACTTTTGGTCCTCTTGCTTTGGTCTTTTGGGCATAGTTTCTTCAGCAAAAATGTGCCATTATAAGCCTAATTTCATGTCCAGTTGGCCAAATATCAATTGGACTAACACAGCCCAAGTTATGACAGTCCAAGTGGACTGAATTTTCAGTCACTCTGCTGCACTAACAAGGCAGCCTACACATTCACTTGGCTATACTATTTTTCAGTCCAATTCATGGTCAACATACCTAAAATGGTCACTAATTGACCCTTATAATGTTCTTTCACAATTTCATAAGCTAAATCCAAATTTCACTTCTCAAAACCCTAGCTTCCAATCCATGAATCATGCAACACATCCCAATTATCGTCATCAATCATTCATATGTCACTATCTAAGCTTGTATTTAGGTTTTAGCCTAATAAAACTCATCAATTCCTCATCCTATAAGTGCTGGCCAAAATTTGCTTCTCAATTTCACACATGATTTTCTTTAATTTCTTAATTATTTATTCATATTCAAACTAAATTTCAATAAGTAAACAAGATTAGGAAGTTAATATGCACTAACCTTATTTGATAAAATTCCCAACTTGTTAAACCTTCACTTTCTTTCCTCTTCTTGGCTGCCAAAAGCTTCCCCAAGAGGTATGGACAAGTTTTGATGAAGGTGACTTAGGGTTTAGTAGTGGAAATTCATGGGAAAAATGAAAGTGATGAAAGAAACTTCTATGGAGGCTATGGAGAAGAGAGTCACGTATTGGAGGAAGAAGAAGAAGAAGAGCAGATTTATTTTGGTCCATTTTGACTCTTTTAAGTGTTTTAAGAATGCTTATTAACTTGTGATTGGTTGGGATTAAGTGAGTGACATCATGTGATGTCATTATCTTTAATTTTCTTTATTTTCTTTTCTTTTCTTTTCTACTAGCTTCAAATTAATTTTTCATCAACATTAATTCATATTTTATGTCATAATAATTATTTACTCAACTGGACAAGTCGGCTAAAAATCGTCTCTGAAGGCAAAATGACCAAAATGCCCTCTGTTTGGCTTAACGGGTCAAAATTATGCATCAGAATGAAAATTTTTTCTAAATATTTTCTTGGCATTCTAATGCCATGGGAACCTCAATGACTCTTCTCTGGAGTCCCAAAAATTATTTTATAATTTTTCCCCCGGGTCTAGGGCTCCTCGTTGCGAGAACCGCAACTTACCTCTGGTTACCCATCGCTTGGGCACCGGCTCATTTGACTTAGTTGCATTTTATTTCTAAAAATTTTTCTAAATTTTTCTTATTAATATTTGAGTTAATTATGGTCCCTCACTTTGATTTAAATATTTTTACGACGTTCTAGCTGTCACCGATCGACACCTGATGATAAGAGCAGTAGAATGTCTGAGTTGATCTGAGGATGTTACATTTTTTGTTGGTGGATATGGAGAATATGGAAGGAATTCAAGAAAAATTGGAGCTTTGGAAAGCAACAATAGAGGTAGGCAAAGGGAAGAGTGGGGCGACTTATGTGAGGAAGGAAGAGAAGAAGAGAGCTTTTTATTTTAGGGTTTTGTCTCTTACCTATATACTTATCCACTTTTTAAATTTTATTTTTTTGTTTGGTCATGCTTATGTCATAATTTTAATTAAGTTTTTTTTTATTTCTTTTCTTTTCTTCTTTTATTTACACATTTCTATTTAAATTTTCATCAAAATTTCTTCATATTTTATTACATTAATTTCACTTAATTTAATTGACATTTTGGTAAAAAATCAACTCTAGGGGTGAATTGACCAAAATGTCCTTCATCGGGTTATAGTCCATTTCTTTCATTAATACTGATATTTTCCATAACCCAATGGTTACTTAATTTTTTTATTCTGCTTATTTCCAATTATTTGTCATCTTATTTTCAGTCCTCAAACCGGCTGTGAATAGTACTATTCACTGATTGAAAATGGTACTATTTAGTGCTTAAAAAATTTGGGGTGTTAGAGGCTTCCACTCTAATATCGCCTTTATTTTGTTAGGATCCACCTTTATAGCTGATGCAATATGCCTAAGGAACGCCACTTGCTTAAGCCAAAATTCACATTTAGAGAATTTGGCATAAAGCTTCTTCTTCCTCAAAGTTTGCAAAACAATTCTTAAGTATCGGTCATGCTCCTCCTCAGACTTAGAATATACAAGAATATCATCAATAAACACCACCACAAATGAATTCAAGTAAGGTCAAAAAACCCTATTCATAAAGTCCATAAATGTAGTAGGTACATTAGTCAACTCGAATGGCATGATAGGGAATTCATGATGACCATATTGGGTTCTAAAAGCAGTCTTCGCTACATCTTCGTCCTTTACTCTCAACTGACAAGACCTCGATCTTATTTCAATTTTGGAGAAAATACTTGCACCCCTGAGTTAATGAAACAAATCATCAATTCTAGGCAAGGGATACCTATTCTTAACTGTGACATTATTCAACTACCGGTAGTCAATGCATAATCTGAGACTACCATCTTTCTTTTAACAAAAAGAACAGGTGCTCCCCAAGGTGAGGAGCTAGGCCTGATAAAGACTTTATCAAGTAACTCCTGTAATTGCACCTTCAACTCCTTCAGTTTTATGGGTTCCATTCTATAGGGTGTCATAGAAATGGGATTTGTCCTAGGTAAAACTTCTATTCCAAATTCTACTTCCCGCTCTGGCAATAACCCAGGCAAGTCCTCTGGGAAGACATCCTCAAAATCACACACTCTGGGAATATCTTTGATGCTAGGACTCTCCACTCGTGTATCAACTACATGAGCCAAATAAGCCATACATCCACTCCTCATCATCCATCTAGCCTTAGTATAGAGATTACATTAGATGGCATACTATGCCTCTGACCTTGAACCACAACATGAGCACATTCTCGGGTTTTGAAAGTTATCTGCTTTAATCTACAATCTACTACTGTATGATGCCTATGCAACCAGTCCATCCTAATGATGACATCAAAATCTTGGAATGACATTTCAATCAAATCAGCAGGAAACTCTACCCCTTGAATAATTAGAGGACAATCTCAAAATATCCTATTAACCACAACCTCTTGCCCCATTGGGCTAGAAACAAGCACATCATAACTCGTGTGAACTGGCTTCACATTAGCATGATAATACAATGCAGCACTAACATATGAATGTGTGGATCCAGGGTCAAACATCACAAATGCATCGAAGTTAAAGAGAGAAAATATACCAACAACCACATCTGGCGCTTCAGCTTTATCCCTTTGACTGATAGTAAAACCCCTTGTCGACATACTAGAACCTCCTAGCTGATCAATGGTGGCTAATAGGGATGCCTGTGAATTGCCTCCTCTACCCCTCCTTGGTCCATGGGTGGTAGGAGTCTGTGGTCTCCTAGCAGACCCTTTTGTCTGAACTAGGGCCATAATAGGTTTGACATTTGGGCACTCTCTGGCAAAATGCCCTATCTATCCGCATGTATAACATCCCCCAACAATACTCCTACAGACATCCCTATGAGGTCTTCAACAAATATTGCATGTGGGGATATAGAAAGGTTGACTCTGTTGAGCAGCAGAAGCACTAGCATGAGAATAGACAGGACAGCCAAACTATCTCTGTGGTGGTGGTGGTGGAGGCCTAAAGCTTCTTGAACTCTGTTGATAGGAGGTAGGCTGGAATTTCCCCTTTTTACTGGATGAACCTCCATGTTCAAAACTGGTCCACTTTTATGGCCCTTGCTGTGACACCCCTCACCCATCTACAATGTAGCCGAGCAAAGTATGTCACACTTTGTGCCGGAGTATTTTAACTTATCTTATTACATATTCTAATATTCACATTTTATTTTTATTAATTTGAGTCAATTTAGTAATCGAAGAAACTTGGGGAGTTTTCCCTAAATTATTTACAATTTTGACGAATCCACCTGTTAAAAAATCTCAATAAGAATTTTAAATATATGTAATTTTTCCCAATCTTAAATCTCATCTCAATATTGCAAACTCATAATTTCATACATAAATAGGTCCATACTCAAATTTCATAAACAAAATATGGAATTCTCATTAGTTACATAATTTCCAAATAATTTCATGAGTTCGTAATTTACATGGAAATAGTTTATGTCTTACATAAAATACAAAATACAATGAAGCTTAGTGGTCCTACCAAAATACACTGCACGGATGAGGTAACACTGGACATAAATACAGAGCTGGTCTTTCACTGTGATCCCAGTCTATGGTCTACTAGGCTCTCACTCTTGGTCTCCAGTACCTACGCTTGGGAAAAAGTGACACACTAAGCATACAGCTTAGTGGTTCCAATATAATATAAAAATAAACTAAATAATTAAATATACAGAAATTATGCTATTTATTCATGCAAACCAAATTTTTGGTAATTATTTGTAATATCCTTAATTTAGTGATTTTTATGTTCAGTATTCAGTTATAAATTTTTAAGACTTATTTTAGTTGCCCAAGTAACCTATACCAGTTAACCAAACTGGATAAACGAGTAAACTAGCACTGAGAACCAAGTACCTTGGACCGTCACACCATCTATAACGATCGGGCTCCAACCACTA
Organism: Hevea brasiliensis; assembly: GCF_030052815.1. Taxonomy (NCBI): domain Eukaryota; kingdom Viridiplantae; phylum Streptophyta; class Magnoliopsida; order Malpighiales; family Euphorbiaceae; genus Hevea; species Hevea brasiliensis. Next base: position 141,243 of record NW_026614599.1, on the reverse strand, counting down.
GAGGAATTGTCCGCTTTGGCCATAAGCCTCATAGTTTGGTCGCATAGGTGGAATGGAGAACTTTCTAGGAGGTCACCCATCCTAGGATTTCTCTCAAGCGAGCATGCTTAACCCTGGAGTTCTTCCAACTCTCCAGGCCATTCCACCAAAAGGCGCTTCTAGTGATTAGTTCCCTTATTTTATATGTCATTACTTTTTGAATCCAAGACCATCTCTGTACTTTGCCGATGTGGGATTTGCCTAAGGGACCTTTCTCCCCCCCTTTTGGGACTCAATGTCCTCACTGAGGTTTGCCCCACCATCGCCCAAGAGGACACGCGAGCTGCTCTGATACCAATTGTAATGATTGGGCTCCAACCACTAGAGGAATTGTCCGCTTTGGCCATAAGTCTCACGGTTTTGTCCCATAGATGGAATGGAGAACTTCCCAGGAGGTCACCCATCCTAGGATTTCTATCAAGTGAGCACGCTTAACCCTGGAGTCCTTCCAACTCTCCAGGCCATTCTACCAAAAAGCGCCTCTAGTGATTAGTTCCCCCATTTTATATATCATTACTTTTTGAAACCAAGACCATCTCTGTACTTTGCCGATGTGGGATTTGCTTAAGGGACCTTTCTCCCCCCCCTTTCGGGACTCAGCGTCCTCGCTGAGGTTTGCCCCACCATTGCCCAAGAGGACACACAAGCGGCTCTGATACCAATTGTAACGATCGAGCTCTAACCACTAGAGGAATTGTCCGCTTTAGCCATAAGCCTCATAGTTTTGTCCTATAGGTGGAATGGAGAACTTCCCAGGAGGTCACCGATCCTAGTATTTCTCTCAAGCGAGCACGCTTAACCCCAGAGTTCTTCCAACTCTCCAGGCCATTCCACCAAAAAGCGCCTCTAGTGATTAGTTTTCCCATTTTATATATCATTAATTTTTGAACCCAAGACCATCTCCGTGCTTTGTCGATGTGGGATTTGCCTAAGGGACCTTTAAAAATGCAATAGCTACCAAGCTAGTATCCAAATGGCCCCGAATGAAGCACTGTATGGGAGGAAATGTAGAACTCCAGTGTGCTGGACTGAATTGGGTGAAGATACACTGGTAGGGCTAGACCTAGTGAAACAGACTGAGGAGAAGGTAAAGCTAATCAAAGCCAATCTGAAGGTTGCCTCAGACTGACAAAAATCCTATGCCGACCTGAAGAGAAAAGAAATAGAATATACAGTTAATGACAAAGTGTTCCTCAAGGTGTCACCATGGAAGAAGGTACTGAGGTTTGGAAGAAAAGGTAAGTTAAGCCCTAGGTTCATTGGCCCATATGAAGTCATTGAACGTGTGGGTCCAGTGGCCTAAAGGCTAGCTTTACCACCAGAGCTAGACAAGATCCACAATGTGTTCCACGTATTTATGCTAAGAAGATACCGCTCAGATCCTTCACATGTCATCTCCATGGAAGAAATTGAAGTACAACTGGATTTGACATATGAAGAAGAACCCATATGGATCTGGCTCGGGAAGTGAAAGAGTTGAGGAATAAGCAGATTCTACTGGTGAAAGTGCTTTAGAGGCACCACAACACCGAGGAGCAACTTGGGAAAGAATAAATGATGAGGCAACAGTTCCCTCAACTGTTTGCATCAGGTAAATTTTGAGGACGAAATTTAAATTAGAGGGGAAGAGTTGTAACATCCTCACTGTAGCAGTTCCGTACATTCTACTGTTCCAGTGACTGGTGTCGGTCTGGACAGCTAGAATGTCTGGAAAAACATTTAAACTAAAGTGAGGAGCCATAATTAACTCAAATATTAATAAGAAAAATTTAGGAAAAGTTTTAGAAATAAAATACAACCAAGTTAAATGAGCTGGTGCCCTAGTGACGAGTAAGCCAGTGGGAAGTTGTAGTTCTCGCAACTAGGAGCCCTAGACCCAGGGAAAAATTCATAAAATAATTTTTGAGACTCCAGAGAAAGGTCATTGAGGTTCCTATGGCATTAGAATGCCAAGAAAATGCTTAGAAAAATTTTTCAATCGGTACAGACAATTTTAGCTCAATAAGTCGAATGGAGGGCATTTTGGTCATTTCGTCTTCGGAGATGATTTTGGACCGACTTATCCAATTAAGTAAATAATTATTATGACATAAAATGTAAATAAATATTATTAAAAAATGAATTGAAAATGAGTAGAAAAGAAAAGAAAAGAAAAATGAATTAAATGGGAATTATGACATCACATGATGTCATTAGTGTGCCTCCACCCAATCACATGGTGACACATGGCTATAACCCATTTAAAATGAATAAATGGGGCAAAAAATGAAAGAAAACAGTCAGATTCTCTTCCACTTTCTCTTTGGCCTAACCACTCTTCATCCTTTCCTCCATTTTTCTTTTCCTTCCCAAGCTGTAAATCCTTGCAAAATCTCCATTTATTAGTTAGTCCCCAAAACACAAAAACTTCATATTTGCTTATGGTAAGAAGATTAAAAGTGAAATATTGAAGAAAACTTGAAGTTTGCAAGAAGAAGAAAGAGCCAAGTCAAGGTTAGTGCCATAATTACCTCATTTCTCTTCTTTAAGTGTTATGTGCATGTTGAAACTAGCTAGTATGACATGAAAATTGAAGAAAATATGAAGTATGGGAGAAGTTAAATTTTTGGAAGCCATAGGAATAAGAGGAAAATTAATGGTTTTGATGGAATTAGTTATGTTTATTAGTGATATTGATGAGTAATTGTGATGAACAAATTAATTGGCATATGTTTACATGATTTGAGAAATGTTAGAGTTAGGGTTTGGGGCACAAAACTTGGACTTTGTTCATGCATTAATGAATGAAAGTTTAAATGGTCAATTAGTGACCATTTGGCTGTGTATGATGAGGAATTGAAGTGAGTTGTAGCTTGGGATTTGAGTTTGGGCGAGCTGCCTTGGGTGACCTACAGGTCTGGAAGTGAGTCCAGCCTGTTTGGGCAGCTATAAATGGAGTTGTAGAGGTTCAATTGGTGCAAGGCTAATTGGAAATGAAACTAGACACATAATGGCACAACTTTGGTGAAGAAATCCTGCCCAGAAAACCAAACCAAGTTGGCTTAAAAATTGCCCTAATCCGGATGACTTGCATTCTGCTTGGGCAAAATAACCAAATAAATAGTGTTTATTCATTTCATCATAACTTAGTGTAGAAATGTCCAATTGACCTGAAATTTTACCAAAATAAATCTGAGACACAGATCTACAACTTTCATGAAGAACACAAATCCAAATTCTGACCATAACCTAGTCAAATTGCCAACCAAACTTAGGTTACCGAATCTGGCAGAACCAGTTTTGCCCAGAATTTTGGATTCTGCCCAATCCGGCTAGTTATGGTTTTTAGGCCATAACTTGAGCTACAAAACTCTAAATAGAGTGATTCAAAAAAGGAAATGTAACTAGACAAAATAAGAAACAACTTTCATGAAGAAAATTTTGCCAAATTTCTATTGTACAAATGACCAATGGAACAGAAAATATGAGGCTTGAAATTTAAAAATTTTGAATAACTAACACTAAGCTTAGAAATGGTATTGGCAACCAATACCAACAATTTTAGAATGCAAAATGTGGTATGTTGGGAGTATTAGAACCAATGTACCTATTGTCTATGCAAAAGTCAACATTTTAGTTGACTAATGAAATAAATAGTAACACCTAAACTTAAATTTCAAGAATTGTATAATTTAAAAGTATAACATGCCCTAGTACACCTAGCAAGATTGGTTTGGATAGGTTGGCATGCCAATAGGATTCAGTTAGCTGTACTGCACATGGCATTATGCCATTCTGTGATTTTATGGCCTTTAGCCATTTTGACATTGTGTTGAGACTTGACCTTGTGCCTAATGTTATTACAGCTCATTAGCTGTTCTATTGCACACTGGGAGATACATATGTGACCGATGGTGTGATGGCCTGAGGTACTTGATACCCAATGCCAGTTTACCCATTTATCCAGTCCAGTCATCCAGTATAGTTTACTTGGGCAACCAAAAATGAAAGTGAGCAAATTTAATAAAATAATGAATAGAATAGGTACATAATAAATAAGATTACCAATAATGATCAAAAAATTGTCTGCATAAGACATCGAAACATGCACTGCTTATTTACTTTCTGTTATTTCTTTTTATTTTATTATTGGCACCACTAAGTATTATTGCTTAGCGCGTTGCTTTTTGCCACGCGTAAGTTCTGGACCGACCAACCGAGAGCCCAGTAGACCACAAACTGGGTGAGACCTTCTGCAGATCTGCATAGTGTCTGTGTCACCTCATCGACATTAGTGCATTGGTAGGACACTAGGTTTCATTTTAAGTATTTTGTAATTAACTTTTATTTTCTCATATGAAATTGAGACTCATGTAATGTATTTTGTTATCAATATAAATAGTGGAAATTATGTTTATGAATGAAAAAGTAAATATTTATTTATGACTTGTGCATGAATATCCTATGAAATGAAATGATGAGAAATGGGAGTATATTTGAGAAATATTGAGATTTTGTTGATGAAATGGAGTTTGGGATTGATTGAAAATTTTGGAAGTGTTTTTCACAGGTTCTGAAGAACTGTTTTATCCATTTTTAGCCGGCACTCTGCTGGATTTTCTAAAAAATTTGCGGAACCTCAAATAAAATTATGATTTCAATAAATGACTTCAATGAATGATGTGTCACACCATCGCTCACAAAGTGTCTCCAGGTGTACAACAGAATGACTAACAAGCCATAATAGCAATCAGGCATAAAGCCAAGTATGTCAAAGAATAGCAAAATGGCCAAAGGCTATGATATCACAAAATGGCAATAAAGCCATAAATCACGAAATGGCATGAAGCCATAGGCAATACTACAATCGGGATCCTATTGGTATTCTAGCCAATCATACTAGGCATACTAGGGCATATTAACAAAGTTAGGTTTTGGTTCCTTGGATTTGGTATTATGGTGGTTACTATTCACATTTCTATTCATTCAAAATGTTGACTTTTTCATAAATAATAGGTATACAAATTTTAAACACATGGTCATACCACATTTTAGGTCATAAGTTTGTAGGCATTGGTTGCCAATTGCAATTCAAGGCTTATTAGAAGAAATTTAAAAATTTCAGATTTCATTACCTATGTTTACTATTTTATTAGATCATTCTACAGTGGGAATTTGGCTAAACTTTCTTCATCAAAGTTGTTCCTTAATGTCTCTATTTTAATTTCCTTTTTGAATCACTTCATTTGGAGGTTTTTACATCAAGTTGTGGCATTTTTACAATAACTGGCCAGATTTGTACATGTCTAGAATTTCTGGGCAATTATGGTTCTGGTAGTTTTTGTGAGTTAAATTTGGTCAACAATTTGAGTTGGTTATGGTCAGAATTTGAGTTTCTATTCCTCATGAAAGTTATTCTACTATGTCTAAGATTTCCATGGGTTCAAGAATCAGGTCATTTGGACCTCTCTACACAAAGTTATGGCCATTTGAACAAACATTATTCATTTGGTCATTTTTCCAGGTACAGATTTTGGTTACCCAGATTCAAGTCAAATTTAGGTCACCTTAGCTTGGTTTTCTAGGCAGGGTCTCTTCATAAAAAATGTGGCATTATACGCCTAGTTTCACCTCCAATTGGCCTTATACCAATTGAACTACACAAGTCAACTTATGGCTACCCAAACCCACTGGACTCAAGTCCAAAATTTCTAACTCCTGGGGTAGCACAATTAATTCAATGTTCAATGCCACAATTAATTCCAAGTTAAGGTCAAACCTCCTAAAATGGTCACTAATTGACCATTAGAACACTAATTCATCAACAATATGGAAAAATCCTAATTTTGCCTCAAACCCTAATTCCCAAAGTTTCATTTTAGCACCACACCTAAAATTTAATGTTCTAATCCTTATATTCTCATTAAAGGCAATCAATATACCACTTTAATTCAATTTAAATCATCAAAACCCTAGCATACTCATGGCTGCCAAAAATTTGTAGATGCCCTAACATGCACATTTTGGTTCAATTTCAACAATTTCTAGCTTAGCTTATGTCCCTAACAATAAATAAAGAAAGAGAGAGGTAAGATTGGTCACTAACCTCTTGAAGCAAGATTCTAAGGTTTCAAATCTTTACTTTCTCTTTGATTCTTGGCAGCCAAACACCTTAGCAAGATTAGATGACAAGGTTTGATGAAGGAAGTTATGGGTTTTATAGGAAGAAATCAAGGATTAGCAAGGGTTGATGAAGGAGCATCAATGGTGGAGTGAGGGATGGGTTTCGGCCAAGGTTGAAGAAGAAGAGGGAATTGATTTTTTTGATTCAATTATCTCTAATTTGGATTTTATATTTAAGCTTATCCAAATGTGAATGGTTGGAAAAAATTTAATGGCATCATCATTATATCATGCTTAAGTAATAATTTTAATTTAAATTTCATTTTGTTAATCTTCCTTTCTTCTCTCTTTTACTTATTTTTAATTAAATTTTTATCAATATTTATTCACATTTTATGTTATATACTCACTTACTTAAATGGAAAAATTGGTTAAAAATCATATCTGAAGGTGAAATGACCAAAGTACCCTTTATTTTGCTTATCGAGTTAAAATTGTTTGTACCGATTTACAAAATTTTCTTAACATTTTCTTGATATTCTATTGTCATCTAAGCCTCAATAATTCTTCACTTGAGTCTCAGTAATTAATTCACAGGGTTTCTCACTAGTCTAAGGTTGCTAACTGTCTTCACAGTCACTTCCCGTTAGGTCACCCATCGCCGTAGCTTCGGCACATTTAACTTCTTGCTTTTCATTTCTTAAATTTTTCCTTAATTTTTTTCTTATCATTATTTAGGTTATTTATGACTCCTTACTCTAGTTTAAATATAGTTCGGACATTACGCTATCGGATAAACATTAGTCCTTGGAGCAAGAGAATGTACGGACTACCTAAAGTGAGGGCATTGCAGCTCTTCCCCTCTAACAAAAATTTCATCCTCAAAATTTACCTGATGCAAATAGTTGAGGGAACTGTTACCTTATCATCTCTTCACTTTCCTAGGTCACCTCTTCAGTGTTGTGGTGCTTCCAAAGCACTTTCACTAGTGGAATTCACTTGTTTCTCAATTCCTTCACTTCCTAAGCCAGAATCCTTATTGGTTCCTCTTCATATGTCAAATCTAGTTGTATTTCAATTTCTTCCATTGAGATGACATGTGAAGGGTCTGACACATGAAACACATTATGGATCTTGTCCAGCTCTGTTGGTAAAGCTAGGGTATAGACCATTAGACCCAAATGCTTAATAACTTCATACGGGCCAATGAACCTAGGGCTTAACTTACCCTTTCTCCCAAATCTCAATACCTTTTTCCATGGTGATACTTTGAGAAACACCTTATCGCCAACTTCATATTCTATGTCTTTTCTCCTCAAGTCAACATAAGATTTCTATCTGTCTGAGGCAACATTCAAGTTAGCTTTTATCAACTTCACCTTTTTTTCAGTTTGTTTCACTAGGCCTGGTCCCACAATTTTATCTTCACCCAGTTCTGTCCAACACAATGGTGTTCTACACCTCTTCCCATACAATGCCTCATAAGGAGCCATCTGAATGTTACTCTGGTAGCTATTGTTGTAAATAAATCCTGCCAGTGGGAGTTATCTGTCCCAACTTCCCTCAAACTCTATGACATAATTCCTTAGCATATCCTCAAGCACCTATCACATACTTCATGTTATTATTATCATTGCAATTTAATATTTGAAATAATTCAATGAGTTTTAAAGTTTTACCTGAATCACTCGTTCTGACTGTCCATCCGTTTGAGGATAAAAACCATGCTAAAATGGAGTTGTGTACCTAAGGCTTCTGGCAACTTCTTCCAAAATCTGGATGTGAACCTCGAGTCTCTATCAGATATGATGGAAAGTGAGATTCCATGCAGTCTAGCTATCTCACTGATATACAACTCTGCTAGCTTTTCCAGTGAATAGTCAATCCTAACTGGCAGAAAATGTGCTGATTTAGTCAATCTATCTACTATCACCCATACTGCATCATGTTTCTTCCGGGTGAGAGGTAGACCACTAACAAAATCCATTATGACCAGATCCCATTTCCATTCAAGTATGCTTATAGGTTGTAACAAACCTCATGGAACTTGGTGTTCTGCCTTGGCTTGCTGACATGTTAGGCATCTAGTCACATAATCAGCTATATCTTTCTTCATACCAGGCCACTAGTAGTGAGGCTTTAGATCATGGTACATTTTAGTACTTTCTAGGTGCATAGCACAAACACTATGGTGCACCTCTTTCAGAATGGTTGTCTTCAATTCCCCATCATCCGATACACACATTCTTTCTTTATAGTACAAACACCCATCTGCTTTCACCTCATATTATGTCTCCTTCCCCTTTGTAATTCTGCCTATGATAGCTATCAGCTTCTCATCTACCTTTTGCCCCTCCTATATCTGCTATTGCAGGTTTGGCTTTACTTGTAACTTAGCCAAAATAGCTCCATCATGAGCTAAGGATAACCGGGCATTTAAAGATCTTAATGCTACAATAGACTTTCTACTCAAGGCATCAGCAACTACATTTGCCTTCCTAGGATGGTAATCAATTATATAGTCATAGTCCTTCAGAAACTCAATCCATCACCTCTGTCTAAGGTTGAGCTCTTTCTGGGTTAGCAAGTTTTTCAAACTTTTATGGTCTATATATATATAGCACTTTTCACCATACAGGTAATGCTTCCATATCTTCAATGCGAAGATGATTGCTGCTAACTCCAAATCATGTGTAGGGTAGTTCTTTTCATGTGGCCTTAGCTGCCTAGAAGCATAGGCTACCACTTTCCCCTCTTGCATCAGAAGACACCCTAGCCCATTATGGGAAGCATCACTGTAGGCCACAAAGTCTTTTTCTGACACTGGCTGTGTTAACACTGGTGCCTCTGTCAACATAGTCTTCGACCTCTCAAAACTGGCTAGAAGCTTGTCATTCCAGTCAAATCTTGCATTTTTATGTAGCAACTTGGTTAATGGAGCAGCTATCAAAGAAAACCCCTTCACAAACCTTCTATAATACCCAGCTAGCCCTAAGAAACTTCAGACTTTTGTTGCATTTTTTGGAGGCTTCCACTCCATTACAACTTTAATCTTCTTGGGATCCACCCTAATCCCATCAACTGATACTATGTGTCCAAGAAAAAAAATTTCATTCAACCAAAAGTCACACTTGGACAGCTTAGCATACAGCTTCTTCTCTCTTAACGTCTACAGAAAAATCCTCAAATGCTCATCATGTTCTTCTCTATTCTTGGAATACACCAGTATGTCATCAATAAAGATCACTATAAACTGATCTAAGTATGGATGGAAGATAAGGTTCATAAGGTCCATGAAAGCTACTGGTGCATTTGTCAACCCAAACGGCATCACCAGAAATTCATAGTGCCAATACCGGGTCCTGAATGCAGTCTTAGGCACATCTGCATTCTTTACCCTCAGCTGATGATAACTTGATCAGAGATCAATCTTGGAAAATATGCCTGCTCCCTTCAATTGATCAAACAAATCATCAATTCTGGGCAATGGATACTTATTCTTCATAGTCACTTTATTTAGCTGCCGGTAATCAATACATAACCATAGTATCCCATCTTTCTTCTTCACAAACAGCACCGGAGCTCCCCATAGTGACACATTGGAGTGTATAAACCCCTTATCCAGTAAATCCTACAACTGGATTTTCAGCTCCTTCAATTCAGTGGGTGCCATCCTATAAGGAGTAATAGAGATTGGTGTTATACCTAGCATTACCTCAATAGCGAATTCTACTTCCCTTTCTGGTGGCAAACTAGGTAATTTCTCAGGGAAAAAATCAGGGAAGTCACTTACAGTAGGTATGTCACACAGGTTAAGCTTAACCTGCCTAGTATCAATCATGTGTGCCAAATAGGCTTTACAACCTTTTCTCATCAACTTCTTTGCAGTAGTAGCTGAGATGACATTAGATAGAAAATCTATCCTTTCCCCCACAACTGTTATCTCATCATTCTAAGGAGTTTTTACTGTAATCCTCTTCAATTTACAATCAACTTTTGCTTGATGATGTGATAGCCAATCTATGCCAAGGATGACATCAAACTCGTGGAAGGGCAATTCAATTAGGTCTGCCGAGAGCTCATACCCTTAAATCCTTAATGGGCAAACTTTGCACACTCTATTTACCACCACACTATGGCCTAGTGGGTTAGTGACTAGAATATCTTGGTCACTTTCCTCTACTTGAATTCCCCTTTCCACGGGTAACTCAATGCAAATGGATGAGTGTGTAGATCCTGGATCCACCAATGCATGTACAGGTATGTCGTAGAGAGAAAACATACCCCTGATAACATCCGGAGCATCCTGCTACTCCTGAGCCCTCATGGCATATGCTCTGGCTGGTGCCCTTGCCTCTGGCCTTTCAGCTATGTAACACCCTCACTTTAGCCTGACCGTACATTCTACTGTTTTGGTGACCGGTGTTGGTCCAGACAGCCACAATATCTGGAACTATATCTAGACTAGAGTGAGGATTCATAAATAACTCAAATAATGGTAAGAAAAATTTAGGAAAAATTTTAGAAATAAAATATAACCAAGTTAAATGAGCCGATGCCCTAGCAATGAGTGACCTAATTGGAAATTGCTGTTTTCACAGCTAGAAGCCCTAAACCCGAGGAGAAATTTCTGAAATAATTTTTGGGACTCTAGAGAAGAGTCAATGAGGTTTTGATGGCATTAGAATGCTAAGAAAATGCTTATAAAAATTTTTAGATTAGTACAGACAATTTTAGTCTGTTAAGCAAAACGAATGGCATTTTGGTCATTTCGTCTTCAGAGATGATTTTTGGCCAACTTGTCTAATTAAATAAATAATTTATATTACATAAAATATGAATAAATATTGCTAAAAATTTAATTGAAATTAAGTAGAAAAGAAAAAGGAAAGAAAATGAGTTAATGGGATTTATGACCTCATTATGAGGTCATTAATAACTCTCTACCCAATCACATTGTGACACCTATTCATAAAGCCAATAAAAAGAGTAAATGGGCAGAAAATTTGAAAGAAAAAACTGCTCCTTCTTCCTCCCAAAGCCAGCCGATTCACTCCTCTTGCCCTTTCCACCATTGAAGCCTCACTTAAGCTTTAATTCCCACTTGATCTCACCATAAAATCTCATCCTCTCTTCACTAAAAATTAATCTTGCCACTAGAGCAAGACTTAGGTAGCAATTAGAAGAAGAAAAAGTGAAGTTTAAGCTTGGAAAAAATTCTGCTCAAAGAGGTTTGTGACCAATTTTCCCTTTTCTCTCTTAATTTATACTTAGGTGTTTAATTTAAGTAAGCAATTGTAAGTGAAATGCATGAGAACCCCTCACATGCTTTCCCCCAAATTTTGGTAGCCTTGACATGAGTTAGGGTTAGTTGAATTTCTTGATTTAAAGTGACATATTAGCTGCCCCTAGTATGAATTATATGATTAGTATAATAAGTAGGAGTGAAATGCATGAATTGAGAACTTTGGTCAATTAGGTTTAGGGTTTTGAAACTCAAAATTTAGGGGTTGATGCAAGTGAACATAAATTAATGTTGTAATGTCAATTAGTGACCATTTGCTATATTTGATGAGGAATTGAAGTGATTTGTGCCATTGGAATTGAGGTTAGATATGCTGCCTTTGGTGACCTGCAGGGCTGGATGTGAGTCCAGTAGGTTTGGGCAGCTGTAACTTGAGTTGTGTAGGTTCAATTGGTGCAGAGCTAATTGGACATGAAATTAGATACATAATGGCACAACTTTGATGAAGAAACCCTGCTCAGAAAATCACAATACACTGACATAAAAATTAACCAAATCTGGGTAACACACATTCTGCCTAGGCAAAATAACCAAATGAACAATATTCATTCATTTGATCATAACTCAGTGTAAAAAGGTCCAATTGACCTGAAATTTATATCAATGAAATGCTTAGACAATTTAGAACAACTTTCATGTAGAAGACAAACTCAAATTCTAGGCTTAACCAAATGAAATTGCTAGCCAAAGTTGAGCTACCAAATCTGGCAGAACCAGGGCTACCCAGAAATTCTGGGTAAAAGGTAATCCGGCCAGTTATGATAATATGGCCATAACTTGAGCTACAAAACTCCAAATGGAGTGATTCGAAAGGGAATTAAAGAAGACACATAAAGGAGCAACTTTGACTAAGAACATTTGGAAAAATTCTCACTGTAAAATTGCCTAATGGAACAGTGAACTCTAGCACCCAAAACTGAAATTTTTAATTTATTTCCTATTGGTTTTAAGTATTGATTGGCAATCAAGGCCAACACTTTTATGAACTAAAATGTGGTAATTTCATGTGATTAGAACTCATGTAACTATTATGTATGAGAAAGTCAATATTTTGACTTGAATAGTAAAATGAATAGTAACCTTACATGTTAAACACAAATATTCAATTAAGAGCTTTGTAATATGCCCTAGTAGACCTAGTAAGATTGGTTTGGATAGGTTAGCATGCCAATAGGGTTATGATAGCAGTACTGCACATAGTATCAAACCATTCTGTGATTCATGGCTTAAATGGCCATTTTGTAATTTTATGGCTTTTAGCCATTCTGACACTATTGTGATACTTGGCCTTGTGCCTAATATTTATTATAGCTCATTAGCTATTTTGTTGCATACCTGGAGACACTATGTGACCAATGGTGTGATGGCCTAAGGTACTTGGTACCCAGTGCTAGTTTACCCATTTATCCAGTCCAGTTAACTGGTATAGGTTACTTGGTCAACCAAAATAAATATTGATAAATTTTAGTCAAATAATTAATATAAAGAGTACCAAATTGATAATACTACAAATAATTACCAGAAACTAGTCTGTATGACAAATCAACATAGATTCTGCATGTTCATTTCTTTTTAGCTCTTTTTATTTTATTATTGGCACCACTAAGTAGTATTGCTTAGCGCGTTGCTTTTGCCACGCATAGGTATTGGAGATACAGAGTGCGATCTTAGTAGACCCCAGTCAAGGTGAGAGTCAGATCTGCAAGTGTCCTGTGTCACCTCTCAACTACAGTGATTGGTAGGATGCTAAGCTACATTTTGTATTTTGTGTTTGTATCTTTGTACATTTTGTAATTAAACTTTTATTTTATCATGTTTATTTGGAACTTATGTGATTATGTATTAATGAAATTATCTGTGAATTGTGTTCATAAATAAAAGTTAAGTATTTATTTATGATTTGAGTATAAATATGATATGAATTGAATGATTAGAAAGTTTGTGAAATTGATGAGAATTTGTTGAGAAATGATGATATATTTGGAGTTATGGACTTGAAAAATTATTGGGAGTATCTTTTAATAGGTTCAGAAGATTTTCTTTGTCCAATTTACAGTCGACACTCTACCAGATTTTCTACAAAATTTGCGGAAGTTTAAGTTAATTAAATTTTCTTTTTAAAAGACTTATATATGTGAATTTTACATAAAAGGTATTTTAAATAATAAAATCAAGAATGTTAATCAAATAAGATAAAAGAAGTGCTCCAGCACACTGTGTGGCATGTTTTGCTCAGCTACACTGTAGACGAGCAAGGGGTGTCTGGTCGATTCCGATGCGAGCCTCTGTGATGTGCCACCGCCTCAGTTTACTCGGCCTATACGCCCCTTTGCCGTAAGGGCGTGTGCGTCTATTGGTGCTGGAGTAGCTATAACGGTCCTCCATGGCAATCTCTTATCTGGTGCTCAGTAGACCCACACTAAAAGCATCCCCCAGTCACTCGCTAACATTCACTCCCATGCCACTTATGGCAATGTGGATATGTTGAAGAGACTGCTGGGGCTGGTCAACTATACACCATCCCTGGAGAGCTACCCACTAATGGTGTGGACTGGCCTCTCCTAGGTATGAACTGAGATCTGGGCTTCTGGGACTAGCCCTGACCCTGTGTCTGACTCTAGCCCTGAGATTGAGGACCTTTGAACTTCTTACCATGTGAAAAGGAAGAACTAGTCTGACCCGTACCTCTCTTTTGCTATCTATCTCTTCTGCTCTGTTCACTTACTCTGACCTTCTCCACATTCAATGCAGCTTCAACTAACTAAGCAAAATCTGTTATCCTCAATGCAGTAATGAGTAGCTTGATATTATCATTTAACCCTTTTTCAAATCTCCTGCACCTCTCAGCCTTTGTGGGCACTATTTCCCTTCCATTTCTACTAAGTCTAACAAATTCCCACTCATATTCTACCACTGATAGCTGTCTCTGTCTCAGACTAATGAATTCCCTTCTTATCTCTTCGAGATACACATTACTAAAATATTTCTTTATAAACTCCGTAAGGAAAAATTCCCAGGTGATTTGGTCTAGTTGCCCCTCCCTGGATACTGTGTCCCACCACTGATAGGCATTATCCCGAAGAAGGGACACAACACCCTCTAAGTTTTGCTCTGGGGTGCAATGGAGTTGTCTCAGTACCCTTTCCATTCTTTCTAGACAATTTTCGGCTATTGCAAGATCATCTTCCTTCTTACCCAGAAAGTCCACAGCCCCATACTTCCTAAGTTTCTCCAAATGGGACTTTTATGGTGTTGGTTGTGGTAGCGGGATTACTGGGATTCCTCCATCATTTGTCTAAAAAAGGCTATCATTTGCTCAAATAATGCCTGTTAGGATTGTGCAAGTCCCTCAAGTATTGGTGGAGCAGGAGCTTCTCCGCCTCCAACTTCAACCACAGGTGAAGCATGACTCTCCACCTCCTCCTCTACTACTCTCTGTGAGGTCGGATCCATATCCTAACCAAAAGAACCAAAGACAAATAGATCAGCATTAGTGTTATCTCAACTCTTACAAATGCAATGTATAGTATGTACTCTATCTAAATCTAAAAATGCCTAAAACGTGCTCTGATACCAGTAAATGCGACACTGCTCACCCGTCTACAGTGTAGCTGAGCAAAGTATGTCACACTCTATGCCGGAGCATTTTAACATATCTTATTACATATTCTAATATTCACATTTTATTGTTATTAATTTGGGTCAATTTATTAATCGGAAAAACTGACAGAGTTTCCCCTAAATTATTTACAATTTTGATGAATCCACCTGTTAAAAAATCTCAACAAGAATTTCAAATATATGTAACTTTTTCCAATCTCAAATCTCATCTCAATATTGCAAACTCATAATTTCATACATAAATAGATCCATACTCAAATTTCATAAATAAAATATGGAAATCTCATTAATTACATAATTTCCAAATAACTACATGAGTTTGTAATTTACATGGCAAAAGTTAATGTCTTACACAAAATACAAAATATAATGAAGCCTAGTGGTCCTACCAAAATACACTGCACAGATGAGGTGACACCAGACACAATTGCAGAGCTAGTCTCTCACAGTGATCCCAGTCTATGGTCTATTAGGCTCTCGCTCCTAGTCTCCAGTACCTACGCGTGGCAAAAAGCGACACGCTAAGCATACAGCCTAGTGGTGCCAATATAATATAAAATAAAATAAATAATTAAATATGCATAAATTATGCTATTTATTCATGTAAATTGAATTTTTTATAATTATTTGTAATATCCTTAATTCAGTGATTTTTATGTTCATTATTCAGTTATAAATTTTTAAGACTTATTTTAGTTACCCAAGTAACCTATACAAATTGACTGGACTGGATAAATGGGTAAACAAGCACTGAGTAAGTAGTACCTTGGGTCGTCACACCATCGGTCACAGAGTGTCTCTAGGTGTGCAATAGAACGGCTAACAAGCCATAATAGCAATCAGGCATAAAGCCTAGAATGTCAAAGAATCGCAAAATGGACAAAGGCCATGATGTCACAAAATGGCACTAAAGCCATAAATCACGAAATGGCATGAAGCCATAGGCAGTATTGCAATCGGAACCCTATTGGCATGCCAACCTATCCAAACCAATCATACTAGGCATACTAGGGTATATTAACAAAGTTAGGTTTGGTTCCTTGGATTTGGTATTATGGTGGTTACTATTCGCATTACTATTCATTCAAAATATTGACTTTTTCATAAATAATAGGTATAAAAATTTTAAATACATAGTAATACCACATTTTAGGTCATAAATTTGATGGCATTGATTGCTAATTGCAATTCAAGGCTTATTAGAAGAAATTCCAAATTTTCAGATTTCATTACCTATGTTTACTATTCAATTGGACCATCCTACAGTGTGAATTTAGCTAAACTTTCTTCATCAAAGTTGTTCCTTAATGTCTCTACTTTAATTTCCTTTTTGAATCACTCCATTTGGAGGTTTTTAGCTCAATTTATTGCATTTTTACCATAACTGGCCGGATTGGTCCATGTCTAGAATTTCTGGGCAATTATGGTTCTGGCAGTTTTGGTGAGTTAAATTTGGTCAATAATTTGAGTTGTTTATGGCTAGAATTTTACTCTCTGTTCTTCGTTAAAGTTATTTACTATGTCTAAGCTTTCCATCGGTTCAAGAATCAGGTTATTTCGACCTCTTTACACAAAGTTATGGCCATTTGAACAAACACTGTTCATTTAATCATTTTTTCATATCCAGATTTTAGTTACCCAGATTTAAGCCAAATTTAGGTCACTTTAGCTTGGTTTTCTAGCCAGTGTCTCTTCATGAAAAATGTGGCATTATTTCCGTATTTTCACCTTCAATTAGCCTTATACCAATTGAAGCTACACAAGTCAACTTATGGCTACCCAAACCCATTGGACTCAAGTCCAGAATTTCCAGCTCCTAGGGCAGCACAATTAATTCAATGTTCAATGCCACAATTAATTCCAAGTTAAGGTCAAACCTCCTCAAATGGTCAATAATTGACCATTAGAACACTAATTCATCAACAATTTGGCAAAACCCTAATTTTGCCTCAAACCTTAATTCCCAAAGTTTCATTTTACCACCACACCTAAAATTTAATATTCTAATCCTTATATTCTCATCAAAGGCAATCAATACACCACTTTAATTCAATTAAAATCATCAAAACCCTAGCATACTCATGGTTGCAAAAAATTTTTGGGTGCCCTAACATGCACATTTTGGTTCAATTTCAATAATTTCTAGCTTAGCTTAAGTCCCTAACAATAAATAAAGAAAGAGAGAGGTAATATTGGTCGCTAACCTCTTGAAGCAAGATTCTAAGGTTTCAAATCTTTACTTTCTCTTTAATTCTTGGCAGCCAAACACCTTAGCAAGATTAGATGACAACTTTTGAAGAAGGAAGTCATGGGTTTTATGGGAAGAAATCAAGGATTAGCAAGGGTTGATGAAGGAGCATCAATGGTGGAGTGAGGGATGGGTTTCGGCCAAGGTTAAAGAAGAAGAGGAAATTGATTTTTTTTATTCAATTATCTCTAATTTGGCTTTTATATTTAAGCTTGTCCAAATGTGATTAGTTGGAAAAATTTTAATTGCATCATCACTACATTATACTTACGTAATAATTCTAATTTAAATTTCATTTTGTTAATCTTCCTTTCTTCTCTCTTTTACTTATTTTTAATTAAATTTTCATCAATATTTATTTACATTTTATGTCATATACCTCACTTACTTAAATGGATAAGTTGGTCAAAAATCATCTCTGAAGGTGAAATGACCAAAACACCCTTCATTTTGCTTACCGAGCTAAAATTGCCTATACCGATTTACAAAATTTTCTTAACATTTTCTTGACATTCTATTATCATCTAAGCCTCAATAATTCTTCACTTGAGTCTCAGTAATTAATTCATAGGGTTTCCCACGGGTTAGGGTTGCTAACTATCTTCGCAGTCACTTCCTGTTAGGTCACCCATCGCCGTAGCTTCGACTCATTTAACTTCTTGCTTTTCATTTCTTAAATTTTTCCTTAATTTTTTTCTTGCCATTATTTAGGTTATTTATGACTCCTCACTCTAGTTTAAATATAGTTCCAGACATTCTGGTTGTCTGTACAGACGTTAGTTATCGAAACAGTAGAATGTACGGACTACCTAAAGTGAGGGAGTTATTGCTTCCTTCTGCTCATCCATCTTATTATCAATCCCCTCCAATTCCTTTGCATGATTCATCATTTCAGCAAAGGTAGTATTTCTTCTTGCAGCTACCAATTTCTATAGTTCTTTGTCCAACCCATCTCTAAATCTCTTCATACATTTCTCTTTAGTGTTAATTAAACTACCTACATACCTGCTCAACCTAAGGAAGTCTTGCTCATACTCAATCATAGTACATCCCTTCTATTTTAAATCAATGAAATCCCTTAGCTTAGCATCCACATATACTGAAGACACATATTTTGCACTGAATGCATTAAGGAAATCATTCCATGTGAAAACTGATGGTCTTGCACTACTGTTGGGGACCGTCTTCCACCAGCCATATGCATCTCCCTGAAGCAAGTAAGCAGCAAAGTCAAACTTTTGCCTATCATCACAGTGCATAATAACAAACACTCTTTCTAGTCTTTCAAGCCACCTTTCAGCCTCCTATGGATCTTGTTATTAGTATGCCCTAGAGCATATCATTTAGTATGTATCTTGTACATGTTTTATTAATAAAAGGCATTTTCACTTTTCCGTTTACATAATATATTTATGTGTAATAGAAAAGGTCCATTAATATTTTGTTAGAAATTATATTCTTAAGTTGTTAAAAATATGAGTGACAGTATTTCTAGCACAAAGTATCATAAATTGGTTCCCAATCGAAGATACTTCACACAAGACATGACTTATCCAGAAAGATTGTATTCATTTTTGTTACCAATGTATTTATACGAGATATAGATAAGATGGAATGGTGAGTCTCATGCCATATAACAAACATGATAGGCACTTATACATGATAAGTAGGCCGAACCAGTGACATTTATGACAAGCACATGGAGTTTACTCTTGTCAATGTATTGTCATAAATCATATCAGTGCATATAATCTTTAGACCTGAGATATCACAGTTATCTTGTATATAGGTGGTTTGAGTTTGATATTGTTTTCATACTTGTACCGTGTATGGGTATATGGGCATGTGTTGGCTCCTACTAGTTATATATGGAGATAGGTGTTGATCAAGATGGAATCTATTACCCTAAGTAAATAGGGATAAAATCCTATATTCATTTAATTGTTCTTGATGTTTCAAGTTCCTAGCTAAGACAGATAGATTTAATCAGAAAAGAGTTTCTAATGAGAAAATCTTTTTAATCAAGAACTGTAATTAAAAGAGAACATAATATTCATAGCAAATTGGGTTTGACATAAACCATGACTTCAGCTCGAATTGGGATTTTGTAACAGAGAGATTCTAGTGTATGGTAACATATGATTATAGGTTCATTTTAGGTAAACCTTATTACTGATTGGGTGGCCATGACATACTATGCTAGGTGTTAACTATGGTCTATGAGGTGCATAAAATGATTTAGAAAAATCATTTATGGTAAGAAAAAGTTCTGATGATATTAAGAGTTGATATCATGTCTCATTGCCAATTAGTGATGAGCCTAGTGAGTCACAAACATACACAAGTAATCACCAAGTTAAATGCGATTTAATTAATTAGTTAAAGAGTTTAATTGATTAATTAAATAGGTTGGGTTTACAATTAGATTGCAAAGTCCCTGGCATGGCTTGAAACCAAATCTAGGTTATTGGATGTATAGTGTAAGTTAAATTTATATTTAAGGTGTTTAAATATGAGTTTAATTATGAGAAATTAATTAATAGAGATTAATTAATTAATTTATATTTGACATAAATTGATTAGAAAAAGAGAAATAATTATTTTGGATTGAGAACTCAAAATTAAGACACAAGAGTATTTTGGTTATTTCATAGGGTGACATGTGGCACATGAGATGGTGACACATGGCACTACACATAAGCTTGCCAATTGTCTTTTAATCATGTAAGATGATCAATATCAAGATTAAATCTAAGTTTGACACTTAGCACAATGTGATTGGGTCAATTAAACTAGGAGCCAATCAAAAGGTGACATATGGCAAGGGTTTTAAGTAATGACCTAGCTATATAAGGGAAAATATGAAATAACAAAATACAATCTACTATTTTTTCCAAAGGTGCCGCCACCCTTGCCTTGTTCTTCCTCTCTTCTTTTTCATCTCTCATCAATTCAAGGAGAATTGCCAACATTCTCTTGTATTAAAAATACTAGAAATCGTTTCTAGTGTCCTGTATGCATCTATAACATCTCTAAAGGCAAAACCTGAATTTCTAATTGATTAGAAAGGCTTGAGAAGCTATTCAAGGGGCTGGCATTGGTGATCTTGGTGTGGACAAGCTATAGGGACAACATCTGGTGTCCTAGGCGCATCCCAAAGGTGCCAAACACAACTGCAGTGCATTAAAAGGTTATTGCACTTGTTCTTGATCTAATCTAGGGTTCTAATAAATTAATTTGTTAATTCAAAAATCTTAAATGGTAAATGTAGATCCAAAAATATATTAAAAGTGTTTTAATATACTGTTTATCATTGAAATCAAATAGATAAATAATGAATCTTTCATGATGCATGAGACCCTAGAAGAAAAATTTTGAATTCAATGATCTAAACTTATGTTTTTAATGCTGCCGCTCCTTCAATTGGTATCAGAGTCACTATATTTGCCATTTAGATTGTTGATTATATGATTTAATTGTGTGATTTGATCATGAGATGATTGGTTCATTGCTAGTTGCAAAGCAAAGGCGGCGGCATGTTTAATGAACACCATGGTGCGCATGGTTGTGGCACCACTATGGTGTGCAAGGTATGATAGATATTGAATGTGCAATTATTGTATGATTTAAGGTTCATTTTATGTCTAATAAAATTGTTTAATTAGAATTATAATCACACAATTAAATTTGTTTGAATGTGATTCAAATATGAATTTTTAAATTTGTTTGAATGTGATTCAAATATGAATTTTTAAATTTTTTTGAATCATATTCAAATCTGGATTTTTAAGTTGAATATGAGATATTCAATTTATATTTAGTATGTATATTTTATTTAATTGTTAAATAGTGATATGCATGATGGATGATCATGGACAATAAAAGACTAATGTGATTGGATTTATTTCTTTTATGTTTCTTTGGATTATAAATTAATTTATTTATTTTAATTTATTTTGGGTATATATTATAAAGGTTGTAATATTTTTCGGTTGTAATTTCATTTATTTGGTTCTTTTAAATTCGCCTTGGTATGCCAAGGATTACTATACAATTGGATTGCAAGAAGATCAAGGAGGTCAAGAGCAATGGTGGGACTAGTGGGAGGAATTCAAGATCAAGTATTGATTATGTACTCCTTCAGCAACTCTTGTAATATGAATAAATGAAATACACCTAGGAATGCCCTGATTCAATTCTTGATGGCTCAAAATTGAATCCCTTAGAAAGTCCATGATCATACCATATTTATTATTATCCATGAATGCATGAGATGTATGGGAATGTATGCAAGTATATGATATATGCATGCTAATTGGATAATGTGCAAAGTGAGACCATAATAGTAATTAGGACAGCCACAAAATCTTCCAAACAAATGATTAAGTTGGAAATGGTATAATTAAAGTAATTATAACATGGGCCCTCCATTGAGGCAATTATTTTAAGAAATTTTAAATACTTGCATATGATCCAATTAATTTAAGAGATTTTCTTAAGAATAATTGTTAAGCATGAGATGTTGTAAATATATAAACGGTTTGGTGGCCAATATTAGATGTACCTGAGGACATTAAAATTATTTGAATGTTTATTGGCTCAATGGGATCAACTTAACTAGTGCAAGATAAGTCAATAATAGATGTACCTGAGATTTTAAGCATCAGGGGCTAGGTAAAGGATTGAACCTCACATGAGATGTGGTGGGCAAGGAGTTGCTCACTTCTAGTTTATTATAATTCCAATAATGGATGTATCTAAGGATGATTAATAAGATTATAAGAATTCAATCACCCGCTAGAAATCCATCCAGCTAGGATTTTCATTTTCTACTTTGGAAGTGTAGGATTCACTAAGTTAGTGGGAGGACCAATTTGATTAAAAGACCATAATTATTTTGGTTAATTACATGATATATTTACTAATTAATTAGGTTATTTTCTGCAATTAATTTTTAGA
Organism: Hevea brasiliensis; assembly: GCF_030052815.1. Taxonomy (NCBI): domain Eukaryota; kingdom Viridiplantae; phylum Streptophyta; class Magnoliopsida; order Malpighiales; family Euphorbiaceae; genus Hevea; species Hevea brasiliensis. The sequence continues at coordinate 118,969 of NW_026614599.1, read as the reverse complement.
TAATAATGAGCACACCACAACCACCACTATCCAATATCCTTGCAAGCATACTTGATCGCAATAGGTTGACAGGACCTAATCTATCTGATTGGCTAAGAAATTTGAAACTTGTCCCGAACCTTGAACATATAAGATATGTTCTAGACTCAAATGTTCCTGGTCCCTTACCTCCAGAGGCCACTCAAGAGGAACATGAAACTTTAGACAAGTGGAAGGAGCATGATATGAGAGCCAAGTGTCACATGCTTGCTTCTATGAGTAATGAGTTACAGAAACAGCATGAGAACATGCAAAGTGTGAGTGAGATCCTCTTTCACCTACAAGAGTTGTATGGTGAGCACAGCAGGAATGCTAGGTATGAGATATCTAGATAGCTATTCCGCATGAGGATGTCTGAAGGACAGAATATTGGGGATCATGTCCACAAGATGATTCGGTTGATTGAGCAGCTGGAACATCTTGACTTCAACATGGATTTCCAACTACAGACGGATTTGATCCTTCAGTCCCTTCCTGAGTCTTTTGGGAATTTTGTGATAAATTTCCATATGACTTAACAGGAATGCAGCTTGGCTGGTTTACTCAACATGCTGGTTATTGCCCAAAAAAATATGTCGGGCAATAAAGGAGAAGAGGTAGCTTTGATTGCATCTTCTTCTGTTGGAAAGTCCAACAAGAAGAAGGGCAATAAGAAAAGAAACCTCAAATTCCTGATCCTTCCAAGAAAATAGCTAAACAGAAAGGGAAGACTAAAGCTGATCGAGGCAAAGGAAAGTGTTTCGACTGCCAGCAGGATGGGCATTGGAAAAGGAGCTGCCCAGAGTGTCTTGCTTGTCTGAAGGACAAAAAGGAAACACCTTCAGAAGGTATGTCCATATCTTGCTATTTAGATTCTGATGATACTCATAGTTTATCTACAGCTTGGGTTTTAGATACTGGTGCTAGTTCTCACATTTCTTATGATATGCAGGAACTAGCAAATAGTAGCAGCTTACGTTCTCGAGATGTTAGACTTCGGATTGGCGATGGCTCAACTGTTAAAGCTTTAGCCATAGGGTCTAAATTTTTTTACATGTCGAGCCATGTTTTGTATTTGGATAATATTTTATATGTACCTGATGCTTTTAAGAACATCATTTTTATATCTAGTTTGACTAGAAATGGCTAAGAGCATCATTTTTATAAGTATTTGAATTTCAGTTCACAGATGATGTTTGTAATATTTATTTTAGAAATAAATATGTTAGTTCGGGTTATATGAATGATGGTTTTTATTATTTGGATAATAATGACAAACACAAATTAAATGCAAGTGATCTAAATGAATGCAATGCCATGGTGAAAATCAACTCAAGTTCAAAATATATTTGGCACTTAAGGTTAAGTCATATTGCAGAAGATAGGATTGCAAAACTAGAGAAAATGGGGATTCTATCCTCATTGGGTTCTGAACCTACTCCAACCTGTGAATCTTGCCTTTAGGGCAAAATGACTAGATCACCCTTTGTTGGACAAGGGCTAAGAGCTGAAAATATTTTGGAGCTAATACATAGTGATGTATGTGGTCCATTTAAAGAAATGGCTAGAGGCGGTTTTCATTATTTTATTACATTCACTGATGATATATCAAGGTTTGGGTATTTGTATTTGATGAAATACAAACATAAATCCTTTGAAAAGTTTGAAGAATTTAAATATGAAGTAGAAAATCAAACAGGAAAAAGTATTAAAGCTCTTCGATCAGATCGTGGAGGTGAATACTTGTGTACTGAATTTGATGAATACTTGAGAGAGCATGGCAGTGTTTTCCAGCTAACTCCTCTAGGAACACCACAGCTGAATGGTGTATCTGAAAGGAGAAATCGTACCCTATTGGATATGGTACGTAGTATGATGAGCTATACTGATATGCCAATCTCCTTTTGGGGATTTGCATTAGAATCAGCTTTGTATATTCTGAATAGGATTCCATCAAAATCAATAACTTCCACAACTTATGAGATATGGCATGGAAGAAAACCAAGTCTTAAGCATGTTAAGATTTGAGGTTGTCCAACTTATGTCAAAAAGCTGAACACTGATAAATTGGAAACCAGATCAGAAAAGGGTGGATTTGTTGGATATCCAAAAAATAGTTTTGGATATTATTTTTATTTGCCTACATCACAAAAGGTTGTGGTAAGTAGAGATGCCACATTTCTTGAATAACAGTTTGTTCAAGAAGGAGGCAAATGAAGGCAAATAAAGTTAGAATTGGAGAATTCTGACCAAGCAACAGATCAGATGGATATAGATCCATCTAGTCAATCTACACCTATTGATGAAACATCCACATTTATTCCTCGTAGAACAACTAGGGCATCTCACCCACTAATGAGATATGGTTTCCTTCATGAAGAAGAGCAAGAGTTGTCTACTCATGAAGAAATAGATCATGGAGATGATCCACTTACCTATGAAGAAGCTATATCAGATATAGACTCTTCAAAATGGATTGATGCTTTGAAATCCGAGATTGATTCCATGTATGAGAATCAAGTTTGGGATCTTGTTGACCCACCTGAAGGTATTGTACCTATAGGGAACAAATGGGTTTTCAAGAAGAAAATTGATTCTGATAGAAAGGTAGAGACTTATAAAGCAAGGCTAGTAGCGAAAGGGTTTCGCCGAAGGTAAGGAATTAACTATGAGGAGACTTTCTCGCCTGTTGCCATGCTCAAATCAATTAGAATTCTATTAGCAATAGCTGCATACTATGATTATGAGATTTGGCAGATGGATGTCAAAATAACTTTTCTCAATGGATACATTGAAGAAAACATTTTCATGGAACAACCTAGGGGTATGGAATCCCAAGATGGTACCAAAGTATGCAAGCTAAAGCGATCCATTTATGGGTTGAAACAAGCTTCGAGGAGTTGGAACATCCGTTTTGATGAAGCCATTAAAACATTTGATTTTATCAAAAATGAGGATGAGCCATGTGTATATAAGAAGGTTAGTGACAGTGCTATCACTTTTCTTGTCTTATATGTGGATGACATTCTATTGATGGGTAATGCCATAGGTATGTTGACAACTGTAAAGGTATGGTTGTCAAATACATTCTCCATAAAAGACTTAGGGGAGGCAACCTATATTCTTGAGATTCGTATCTATAGAGATAGAGCGAAAAGAATAATTAGTTTATCCCAAAGTCTATACTTGGAAAAGGTGTTAAAGAGGTTTAACATGCTTGATTCCAAGAGAGGATTGTTACCAGTGAGACATGGTATCGACCTTTCTGAAGAGATGTCTCCAAAGACACCTGAAGAAAGAGAAAAAATGGCCAGGATTCCATATGCTTCGGCTATTAGAAGTTTGATGTATGCAATGTTGTGTACTAGGCCAAATATCGCATATGCTGTTAGTTTGACTAGCAGGTATCAATCCAATCCAGGTTTGGAACACTGGATAGCTGTCAAGAATATGTTAGTAGTATGCCCTAGAGCATATCATTTAGTGTGTATCTTGTACATGTTTTTATTAATAAAAGGCATTTCCACTTTTCCGTTTACATAATATATTTATGTGTAATAAAAAAGGTCCATTAATATTTTGTTAGAAATTCTATTCTTAAATTGTTAAGAATATGAGTGATAGTATTTCTAGTATAAAGTATCATAAATTGGTTCACAATCGAGGATACTTCATAATAAGGACATGACTTATCCAGAAAGTTTGTATTCATGTTTGTTCCCAAGTTATTTATATGAGATATAAATAAGATGGAATGATGAGTCTTATGCCATTTAACAAACATGATAGGCACTTATGCATGATAAGTAGGCCGAACCAGTGACACTTGTGACAAGCACATGGAGTTTACTCGTTTCTATGTATTGTCATAAATCAAATCATATCAGTGCATATAATCTTTAGACCTGAGATAGCACAGTTATCTTGTGTATAGGTGGTTTTAGTTTGATACTGCTTTCATACTTGTACTGTGTATGGGTATATGGGCATGTGTTGGCTCGTACTAGTTATGCATGGAGATAGGTGTTGATCAAGATGGAATCTGTTCCTCTAAGTAAATAGGGATAAAATCCTATGTTTATTTAATTATTCTTGATGTTTCAAGTTCCTGGCCAGGACAGATAGATTTAATCAGAAAAGAGTTTTTGATGAGAAAATCTTTTAATCAAGAACTGAAATTAAAATAGAACATAATATTCATAGCAAATGTGGTTTGGTATAAACCATGACTCCAACTTGAGTTAGGATTTTATAACAGAGAGATTCTAGTGCATGGTAACATATGATTATAGGTTCATTTAACGTAAACCTTATTACTGATTGGGTGGCCATGGCATGCTATGCTAGGTGTTAACCATGATCTATGAGGTGCATAAAATGATTTAGAGAAATTATTTATGGTAAGAAAGAGTTCTGATGATATTAAGAGTTGATATCATGTCTCATTGCCAATTAGTGATGAGCCTAGTAAGTCACACACATACACAAGTAATCACTTAATTAAATATGATTTAATTAATTAATTAAAGAGTTTAATTGATTAATTAAATAGGTTTGGTTTGCAATTAGATTGCAAAGTCCCTAGCATGACTTGAAACCAAATCTAGGTTATTGGATGTATAGTATAAGTTAAATTCATATTTAAATATATTTAAAGTGTTTAAATATGAATTTAATTAATGATAAATTAATTAATAGAGATTAATTAATTAATTTATATTTAATATAAATTGATTAGAAGAAGAGAAATAATTATTTTGGGTTGAGAACTCAAAATTAAGACACAGGGGCATTTTGGTCATTTCACAGGGTGACATGTGGCACCATGAGATGGTGACACATGGCACTACACATAAGCTTGCCAAATGTCTTTTAATCATGTAAGATTATTAAAATTAAGATTAACTATAGGTTTGACACTTGGCACAATGTGATTAGGTCAATTAAACCTAGAACCAATCAGAGGTGATATGTGGCAAGGGTTTTGTGTGTTGACCTAGCTATATAAGTATTGTTATGAAAAAGAAAACAATACAACCAGCAGTTGATATCATTAGTGCCACCACCCAAGAAGCTCTCCCTCCTCTTCATCTTCTTCTCTCATCTATTCCAAGAGATTAGCAAACAATCTCTTGAATTAGAAATACTAGAAATTGTTTCTAGTATCCTGTTTACATCTTTAATCCCTTAAAAGGAAAAAATTGATTTTCTAATTAATAGAAAAAACTTTAGAAGCTGTTCAAGGGCTGTCATAGGTGAACTTGGTGTGGACAAGCTAGAGGAATAACATCTGGTGCCCTAAAGACGCATCCCAAAGGTACAAATATACTGCAGTGCATCAAGAGGTTAGTGTATTTGTTCTTGATCCAATCTAGGGTTCTAAAATTAATCTGATTAATTCTAAAATCTTAAATGGCAAATAAAGATCCAAAAACATATTAAAATTATTTTAATATGTTGTTTATCATTGAAATCAAATAGATAAAAATAAATCTTGCATGACACATGTGACCCTAGGTGAAAAGTTTTGAATTCAATGGTATAAACTTGTATTTTTCATACTTTCACTCCTTCAATTGGTATCAGAACCACTATATTTGCTATTTAGATTGTTGATTATATAATTTAATTGTGTGTTTTGATCATAACATGATTTATCCATTGCTAGTTGCAAAGGATGTGTGGCGGCACACATGGTGAAGCCACCATAGGTGGCGGCAACAATGTTCCTCCCATGGTGACGCAAGGTTTGGTTTTAAATTCTGCAATTGTTGTATGATGTAAGGCCTATCCCATGACTAATTAAAGTGTTTAATTAGTAGTTTTAATCACATAATTAAATTTTAATTCAAATCTGAATTTTAAAAATTGTTTGAATGTGATTCAAATCTGAATTTTTAAAATTATTTGAATCATATTCAAATCTGAATTTTTAAAGTTATTTGAATAATATTCAAATCTGAATTTTTAAAAATTGTTTGAATGTATTCAAATTTGATTTTTAAAAATTGTTTGAATGTGATTCAAATCTGAATTTTAAAGGTTGTTTGAATGTGATTCAAATCTGAATTTTTAAATTTGTTTGAATGTGATTCAAATCTGAATTTTTAAATTTATTTGAATCATATTCAAATCTGGATTTTTAAGTTGAATATGAGATATTCAATTTAATTTAAGCATGTACATTTTATTTAAATTTTAAATAGTGATATGCATGATGGATGATCATGGACTATAAAAGACCAATGTGATTGGATTTATTTCTTTTATGTTTCTTTGGGATTGTAAATTAATTAATTTATTTTAATTTATTTTGGGCATGTATTATTAAGTTTGTAATAATTTTTGGGTTGTAATTTCATTTATTTAGTTCTTGTAAATTCGCCTTGGTATGCCAAGGATTACTATATAATTGGATTGCAAGAAGTTCAAGGAGGTCAAGAGCATTGATGGGACCAGTAGGAGGAATTCAAGATCAAGTGATGATTATGTACTCCTTCAGCAACTCTTGTAATATGAATGAATGAAATGCACCTAGGAATGCCCTGATTCAATTCTTGGTGGCTCAGAATTGAATCCCTTAGAAAGTCCATGATCATACCATATTTACTGTTTATCCATGAATGCATGAGATGTATGGGAATGTATGCAAGTATATGATATATGCATGCTAAATGGATAATGTGTAAAGTGAGACCTTAATAGTAATTAGAATGACCATAAAATTTTCCAAACAAATGATTAAGTTGGATATGCTATAATTAAAGTAATTATAACATGGGCCCTCCATTGAGGCAATTATTTTAAGAAATTTTAAATTGTTACATAAGATGCAATTAATTTAAGAGATTTTCTTAAGAATAATTGTTAAGCATGAAATATTGTAAATATGTAAATGGTTTGGTGGCCAATATTGGATGTACCTGAGGACATTAAACTGGCTCAATGGGATCAACTTAACTAATGCAACATAAGTCAATAATGGATGTACCTGAGTTTTTGAGCATTAGGGGCTAGGTAAAGGATTGAACCTCACATGAGATATGATGGGTAAGGAGTTGCTTACTTATAGTTTATTGTAATTCCAATAATGGATGTACCTAAGGTTGATCAATAGAATTATAAGAATTCAATCACCCACTAGAAATCCATCCAACTAGGATTTCTATTTTCTACTTTGAAAGTGTAGGATTCGCAAAGTTAGTGGGAGAACTAATTTGATTAAAAGATCATAATCATTTTGATTAATTACTTGATACATTTACTAATTAATCTGGTTATTTTTTGCAGTTAATTTTCTGATAATAATGAGCACAGAACAACCACCACCATCTAATATCCTTGCAAGCATACTTGATCGCAATAGGTTAACAGGACCTCATTTCTATGATTGGCTAAGAAATTTTAAACTTGTCCTAAACCTTGAACATATAGGATATGTTCTAGACTCAAATGTTCCTGGTCCCTTACCTCCAGAGGCCACTCAAAAGAAACATGAAACTTTGGATAAGTGGAAGGAGCATGATATGGGAGCTAAATGTTACATGCTTGCTTCTATGAGTAATGAGTTACAGAAGCAGCATGAGAACATGCAAAGTGCGAGTGAGATTCTACTTCACCTACAAGAGTTGAATGGTGAGCACAGTAGGAATGCTAGGTATGAGATATCTAGACAGCTATTCTGCATGAGGATGTCTAAGGGACAGAATATTGGGGATCATGTCCACAAGATGATTCGGCTGATTGATCAGCTGGAACATCTTGACTTCAACATGGATTTCCAACTACAGACGGATTTGATCCTTCAGTCCCTTCCTGAGTCTTTTGGGAATTTTATGACAAATTTCCATATGACTAAACAGGAATGCACCTTGGCTGGTTTACTCAACATGCTGGTTATTGCCCAAAAGAATATGCCGAGCAATAAAGGAAAAGAGGTAGCTTTGATTGCATCTTCTTCTGCTGGAAAGTCCAACAAGAAGAAGGGCAATAAGAAAAAGAAACCTCAGATTCCTGGTCCTTCCAAGAAAATAGCTAAACAGAAAGGGAAGACTAAAGTTGATGGAGGCAAAGGAAAGTGTTTCCACTGCCTGAAGGATGGGCACTAGAAAAGGAACTGCCCAGAGTATCTTGGTTCTCTGAAGGACAAGAAGGATACACCTTCAGAAGGTATGTCCATATATTGTTACTTCGATTTTGATGATACTCATAGTTCATCGATAGCTTGGGTTTTAGATACTGGTGCCAGTTCTCACATTTCTAATGATATGCAGGAACTAGCAAATAGTAGCAGCTTGCATTCTCGAGATATTAGACTCCGGATTGGCAATATTTTATATGTACCTGATGCTTTTAAGAACATCATTTCTATATCTAGTTTGACTAGAAATGGCTATGAATTTCAGTTCACAGATAATGTTTGCAATATTTATTTTGGAAATAAATATGTTAGTTCGGGTTATATGAATGATGGTCTTTATTATTTCGATAATAATGACAAACACAAAATGTATGCAAGTGATCTAAATGAATGCAATGCCATGATGAAAATAAACTCAAGCTCAAAATATATTTGGCCCTTAGGGTTAGGTCATGTTGCAGAAGATAGGATTACAAAACTGGAGAAAATGGGGATTTTATCCTCATTGGGCTCTGAGCCAACTCCAACTTGTGAACCTTGCCTATAGGGAAAAATGACTAAATCACCCTTTGTAGGACAAGGGCTAAGAGCTAAAAATATTTTGGGGCTAATACATAGTAATGTATGTGGTCCATTTAAAGAAATGGCTAGAGGTGTTTTTCATTACTTTATTACCCTTACTGAAGTCAAATCAAGATTTGGGTATTTGTATTTGATGAAATACAAACATGAATTTCAAAAAATTTAAATCTGAAGTAAAAAATCAAATAGGAAAGAGTATTAAAGCTCTTTGATCAGATCGTGGAGGTGAATATTTGAGTACTGAATTTGATGAATACTTGAGAGAGCACGGCATTATTTCCCAACTGACTCCTCTAGGAACACCACAGCTGAATGGTGTATCTGAAAGGAGAAATCGGACCATATTGGATATGGTACATAGTATGATGAACTATACTGATATACCAATCTCCTTTTGGGGATTTGCATTAGAATCAGCTTTGTATATTCTGAATAGGGTTCCATCAAAATCAGTTTCTTCCACACCTTATGAGATATGGCATGGAAAACCAAGTCTTAAGCATGTTAAGATTTGGGGTTGTCCAGCTTATATCAAAAAACTGAATACTGATAAATTGGAAACCAGATCAGAAAAATGTCGATTTGTTGGATATCCAAAAGATAGTTTTGGAAATTATTTTTATTTGCCTACTTCACAAAAGGTTGTGATAAGTAGAGATGCCACATTTCTTGAACAACAGTTTGTTCAAGAAGGAGGCAAAGGTGTTAGTAGTATGCCCTAGAGCATATCATTTAGTATGTATCTTGTACATATTTTTATTAATAAAGGCATTTCCACTTTTCCATTTACATAATATATTTATGTGTAATAGAAAAGGTCCATTGATATTTTGTTAGAAATATTATTCTTAAGTTGTTAAGAATATGAGTGACAATATTTCTAGTACAAAGTATCATAAATAGGTTCACAATCGAGGATACTTCATAATAAGGACATGACTTATCCAGAAAGATTGTATTCATGTTTGTTCCCAAGTTATTTATTTGAGATATAAATAAGATGGAATGGTGAGTCTCATGCCATATAACAAACATGATAGGCACTTATAAATGATAAGTAGGCCGAACCAGTGACACTTATGACAAGCACATGGAGTTTACTCTTGTCAATGTTTTGTCATAAATCATATAAGTGCATATAATCTTTAAACCTGAGATAGCACAGTTATCTTGTATATAGGTAGTTTGAGTTTGATCGCTTTCATACTTGTACTATGTATGGGTATATGGGCATGTGTTGGCTCCTACTAGTTATATATGGAGGTAGGTGTTGATCAAGATGGAATCTGTTCCTCTAAGTAAATAGAGATAAAATCCTATGTTCATTTAATTGTTCTTGATGTTTCAAGTTCCTGGCCAGGACAGATAGATTTATTGAGAAAGAGTTTACGATGAGAAAATCTTTTAATCAAGAACTGGAATTAAAAGGGAACATAATATTCATAGCAAATGGAGTTTGACATAAACCATGACTCGGCTTGAGTTGGGATTTTGTATGCAGAGAGATTCTAGTGCATGGTAACATATGATTATAGGTTCATTTAAGGTAAATCTTATTACTAATTGGGTGGCCATGGCATGCTATGCTAGGTGTTAACCATGGTCTATGAGGTTCATAAAATGATTTAGAGAAATCATTTATGGTAAGAAAGAGTTCTGATGATATTAAGAGTTGATATCATGTCTCATTGCCAATTAGTGATGAGCCTAGTAAGTCACACACATACACAAGTTATCACCTATTTAAATATGATTTAATTAATTAATTAAAGAGTTTAATTGATTAATTAAATAGTTTTGGTTTGCAATTAAATTGCAAAGTCCTAGCATGACTTGAAACCAAATCTAGATTATTGGATGTGTAGTATAAATTAAATTTATATTTAATGTGTTTAAATATGAATTTAATTGATGAGAAATTAATTAATAGAGATTAATTAATTAATTTATATTTGATATAAATTAATTAGAAGAAGAAAATAATTATTTTGGGTTAAGAACTCAAAAATAAGACAAAAGGGCATTTTGGTCATTTCACGATTGTGACACGTGGCACCATGAGATGGTGACACATGGCATAACACATAAGCTTGCCAAATCTTTTTAATCATGTAAGATGATTAAAATCAAGATTAAATATAGGTTTGACACTTGGCACAATGTGATTGGGTCACTTAAACCTAGAGCTAATCAAAAGGTGACATGTGGCTAGGGTTTAATGTGTTAACCTAGCTATTTAAGTGTGGTTATGAAAAGAAAACATAACCAGCAGCCTCTCCTCTCATATTTCATGCCACTTTGAGCCTCTCCAGCTATTTCTCTTCATCTCTCATCAATTCAAAGAGATTAGCCATCAATCTCTTGAATTAAGAACACTAGAAATTGTTTCTAGTGTCCTGTTTACATCTCTAATCTCTTAAAAGGCAAGACTTGAATTTATAATTAATAGAAAAGGCTTTAGAAGCTGTTCCAGGGCTGCCATAGGTGTTCTTGGTGTGGACAAGCTAGACGGACAACATCTGGTGTCCTGAAGATGAATCTCAAAGGCGCAGACACGCTGCAGCACATCAAGAGGTTAGTGTAATCGTTCTTGATTTAATCTAGGGTTCTAAAATTAATCTGATTAATTTTAAAATCTTAAATGGCAAATACAGATCCAAAAACATATTAAAATAGTTTTAATATGTTGTTTATCATTGAAATCAAATAGATAAAAATAAATCTTGCATGATGCATGTGACCCTAGGTGAAAATTTTTGAATTCAATGGTATAAACTTGTGTTTTTCACGCTTCCGTTCCTTCAAAAGGATGGCAAATAGAGTTAGAATTGGAGAATTCTGACCAACCAACAGATCAGATGGATATAGATCCATCTAGTCAACCTATACCCATTGATGAAACATCTACAGCTGTTCCTCGTAGAACAACCAGGGCATCTCACCCACCAATGAGATATGGTTTCCTTCATGAAGAAGCAAGAGTTGTATACTCATGAAGAAGTAGATCATGGAGATGATCCACTTACTTATGAAGAAGCTATATCATATATAGTCTCTTCAAAATGGATTGATGCTATGAAATCCGAGATTGATTCCATGTATAAGAATCAAGTTTGGGATCTTGTTGACCCACCTGAAGGTATTGTACCTATAGGAAACAAATAGGTTTTCAAGAAGAAAATTGGTTTTGATGGAAACGTAGAGACCTATAAGGCAAGGCTAGTAGCGAAAGGGTTTCGCCAAAGGTAAGGAATTGACTATGAGGAGATTTTCTCGCTTGTTGCCATGCTTAAATCAATTAGGATTCTATTAGCAATAACTGCATACTATGAATCCCAAGATGGTCCCAAAGTGCGCAAGCTAAAGCGATCCATTTATGGGTTGAAATAAGCTTCGAGGAGTTGGAACATCCATTTTAATGAAGCCATTAAATCATTTGTTTTTATCAAAAATGAGGATGAGCCATGTGTATATAAGAAGGTTGGTGACAGTGCTATCACTTTCCTTGTCTTATATGTGGATAATATTCTACTAATAGGTATTGACACAGGTATGTTGACAACTACAAAGGTATGATTGTCAAATACATTCTCCATGAAAGACTTAGGGGAGGCAACCTATATTCTCGAGTTCGCACCTATAGAGATAGAGCGAAAAGAATAATTGGTTTATCCCAAAGTCTATACTTGTAAAAGGTGTTAAAGAGATTTAATATGCTTGATTCCAAGATAGGATTGTTACCAGTGAGACATGGTATCCACCTTTCAAAAGAGATGTCTCCAAAGACACTTGAAGAAAGAGATAAAATGGCCAAGATTCCATATGCTTCCTCTATTGGAAGTTTGATGTATGCAATTGTAACACCCTCCCCATAGCAACTCCGTACATTCTACTGTTCCGGTGACCGGTGTCGCTCCGGACAGCTAGAACGTCCGGAAAAATATTTAAACTAAAGCGAGAAACCATAAATAACTCAAATATTAACAAGAAAAATTTAGTAAAAATTTTAGAAATAAAATACAACTAAGTCACATGAGCCGGTGCCCAAGCGATGGGTAACCTAGAGGGAAGTTGCGGTTCTCGCAACGAGGAGCCCTAGACCCGGGAAAAAAATTCGTAAAATAATTTTTGGGACTCCAGAGAAGGGTCATTGAGGTTCCTATGGCATTAGAATGCCAAGAAAATATTTAGAAAAATTTTTCAATCGGTACAGACAATTTTGACCCGTTAAGCCAAACGGAGGGCATTTTGGTCATTTCGCCCTCAGAGGTGATTTTTGGCCGACTTGTCCAGTTAAGTAAATAATAAATATGATATAAAATATGAATAAACATTACTAAAAATGAAATTGGAAATGAGTAGTGGATAAAAGAAAAGGAAAATGAAATAAAAAGCAATTTATGACATCTTGATGATGTCATTTAAAAGCCATAACCAATCACAATTAAGTAACCATTTGACTAATTAATAAAAGAGATAAATAAAGACCAAGGAAGACCAAAAACAAGCAGCCATCTTCTTCTTCAAAACGTGATCCTCTCCTCCATAACCCTCCATGGAAGTTTTCTTTAATTACTTCCATTTTCCCATGAATTTGCACTATAAAACCCTAAGTCCCTTCACTAAAAGCTTGTCTCTACCTCTTGGGAAGTGTTTGGCAGCCTAGAAAGTGAAGGAAAGTGAAGTTTTAGCTTGGAGAAATCTGCCCTACAAGAGGTTAAAGTGAGGTTAGTGCCTACTTATTTATATACTTCTTTGATTCCATGTTAGAAGCTTGAAATAAGTGAGAAATTGTAAATTAAATGAATAAAAGTTAAGTGTATGCATCCCTTGAATTTTCAGCAGCCCTAGGAAGGAATGAGTTTGATTGTATTAATGGACTTAGAGTGAATTGGAGATTATGTTTAAAGTGTATACATATATATATACAAAGAATGAAAGAGTTAACTAAAGAAATTATGAAAACCATGACTTTGAGCTAGGGTTTAGGAGTGAAAATTTGACTTTGCTTATGAAATTGTTAAAGAACATTCTAATGGTCAATTAGTGACCATTTGAGGTAAGTTGACCATAATTAGGAGTGAATTATTGCATGGCAAAGTGGAATGGGCAGGCTGCCCAATGAGTGCAGCAGGGTGGCTGAGATTTCAGTCCACTTGGACTGCCATATCCTTGGCTGTGTTGGTCCAATTGGTGTTTGGCCAATTGGACATGAAACTAGGCTTATAATGGCACATTTTTGCTGAAGAAACCATGCCCAAAAGACCAAAGCAAGAGGACCAAAAATTGGCCCCAATCCGGATACCCTGCAAACAGCCCCTGCAGAATGACCAAATGAACAGTAACTGTTCATTTGGCCATAACTCACTGTAGAATGGTCAAATTGACCTGAAATTTTTACAGAAACAAGATATGATATAGACAAACAACTTTCATGAAGAACATCACCCCAAATTATGCCATTAACCCATTCAAATTATTGGGCAAAGTTAAGTTATCAAACCTGCAACTCTGCAGATTTTCACTTGAGCAGTAATGTTTGGATGGCTATAACTCTCTCTAGAAAACTCGGATTTAGGCGATTCTTGAACCGATGGAAACCTAAGGTATGGTAGAACATTTCATAAGAAGAAAGTTAGACCAAATTATGAACTTAACTTGATCAAATTACTGACCAAATTTGGACCAAAAATCTGCCAGACCCAAAATCTCAGCATGAACAGTGCACGTGAACAGTAAAATTATTTTGGCCATAACTTGAGCTACAAAACTCCAAATGGAGTGATTCAAAAAAAGAAATTCAACTAGACAAAATAAGGAACAACTTTCATGTTTACCATTTCCTCAAATTCCCACTGTAACAGTGCTTAATGGAATAGTAAAGTTAAGCTTCAAAAACTGAAAATTTTACTTCTCTTGGTTTAAGCTTAGAAATGGTATTAATGCTTAATGCCAACAAGTTTTAAATGCAAAATGTGGTACATTGGAAGTGTTAAAACCAATGCAACTATTTTCTATGCAAAAGTCAACTTTTTGTTGACCAATGAAGTGAATAGTGACACCAATACTTGAAATTCAAAAATTGTGAAACTTAAAAGTGCAAAATGCCCTAGTAGGCCTAATGTGATTGGTTTGGATAGATTGGCATGCCAATAGGGTATTGTTTTAGCAGTACTGCAAAAGGCTTTATGCCTGTGTTCATGGCTTTATGCCCGTATTCATGGCTTTTATGCCCGTATTCATGGCTTTTATGCCCGATTATGTGATATCATGGCTTTTTAGCCATACTGACTGCATACATGGTTGACGTTCTGTGTCCCATGGTATGACGGCCCGAGGCACCGCGGTGTCCAGTGCCAACGACCCGTTATCCAGTCCAGTCGTCCAGTATAGGTTACTTGGGCATGGAAAAGTATAACTGTGATTGAACTGATTATTAAAGAAAATACGAAAATTAAGTATCAGGAATGATTACAAAAATACAAAGAAGCTCAAGATCATGAAGAAAATAATTAACGAAATGCATGAAGAAGTTAATATCATAAAACATGATTAGCCCTTGACTAAACAATAAGTTAGTAATTATTCAGTTCTTATGAACACAATGGCTAAGAAATTATGATTTTTATTTGCATATTATATTTTCTTGTATTATTGGCACCACTAAGCTTTATGCTTAGCGCCGCTTTGCAACGCGTAGGGTATCAAGATTTGGACAGAGGGCCCAGTAGACCACAGATTCGGTAAGGCAGTTCACAGTTCTGCATAGTGTCCGTGTCACCTCACAGACTACAGTGCATTGGTAGGACACTAGGTCCCATTTTGTATTTTGACATTTTTGTAAATTTGGTAATTAAACTCTTATTTTATCATATGTATTTGAACAAATGTAATATAATTTTGTATTAATGTAAGTACTTGTAAATTGTGATTATAAATCACATGTGAGAATTTATTTATGATTTGAGTCTAATGATGATGTGAAATGAATGAATGACAAATAGAGAAATTATTAAGAAAATTGTGTTTATGAAAGGAAAAGTGAATGTGTATCTGTAATTTATATATGATTATCACATGTGATGAATGATTGAGAAATGAATGGTTAAAAAATGTTGAGATTTTGATAAATGGAATTGAGATGATTGAATATGAATATAGAAAGTATTTTTCACAGGTTCCGAAGAACGGTTTTCTCCATTTTTAGCATGTATTCTGCCAGAGTTTCTTTAAAATTTTCGGAACCTCAAATAAATAAAAATTTCAATAAATGGCTTAAAATGAATTATATTTCACAAGTTATATTCAAAACTACGATAAAAATGAATTAAGATAAAATAGAGTGCTCGGCACACTGAGTGGCATAACTTGCTCGGCTACACTGTAGTCGGGTAAGGGGTGTCACAGCAATGTTGTGTATTAGGCTAGATATCGCATATGCTGTTAGTTTGACTAGCAGGTATCAATCCAATCTAGGTTTGAAACACTGGATAATTATCAAGAATATCTTTAAGTACTTGAGAAGAACTAAGGATTTATTCTTGATATATGAAAGTGGTTACTTGCAATTAGATGGTTATAATGATTCTGATTTCCAATCAGATATCGATGATAGAAAGTCTACCTCTAGGTTTGTGTTCATTTGTAAAGGAAGTGCAATAAGTTAGAAGAGTTCCAAACAGGGTACGACTGCTGGTTCTATTACAGAGGCCGAGTATATTGCTGTATCATATGCTGCAAAAGAAGTTGTTTGGATATAAGGAACCCCGATCTCACTAGAAATCCAAGCACATAGAAAGGCACTACCACATTGTCAGAAAAATAGTTGGGTAAGGCGATGTAGCCATGCAAAAAATAGCATCAGCTGAAAATCTAGCTGATTCATTCACTAAGCCTTTGTCACAAGCTCAGCTAGATGGACATCATGAGAAGATGGGTCTAAGATATTGTAATGAATGGCTCTAGTTCTAATGGGAGATTGTTAGTAGTATGCCCTAGAGCATATCATTTAGTATGTATCTTGTACATGTTTTTATTAATAAAAGGCATTTCCACTTTTCCGTTTACATAATATATTTATGTGTAATAGAAAAGGTCCATTGATATTTTGTTAGAAATTCTATTCTTAAGTTGTTAAGAAAATGAGTGACAGTATTTCTAGTACAAAGTATCATAAATAGGTTCACAATCGAGGATACTTCATAATAAGGACATGACTTATCCAGAAAGATTGTATTCATGTTTGTTCCCAAGTTATTTATATGAGATATAAATAAGATGGAATAGTGAGTCTCATGCCATATAACAAACATGATGGGAACTTATATATGCTAAGTAGGCCGAATCAGTGACACTTATGACAAGCACATGGAGTTTACTCTTGTCAATGTATTGTCATAAATCATATCAGTGCATATAATCTTTAGACTTGAGATAGCACAGTTATTGTAACATCCTCACTTTAGCTAGTCCGTACAATCTACTGTTCCGGTGACCAATATCGGTCCGGGCAGCTAGAATGTTTGAAAAAATAAATAGACTAGAGTGAGGAGTTATAAAGAAACTAAATAATGCTCATAAAAATCAAGGAAAAATTTTAGAAACCAAATACACTTAGGTTAAACGAGCTGAAATCCCAGGGATGAGTAACCCGAAGAGAAAGTGACGGTGAAGGCCGTTAGCAACCCTAGACCAGGGGAAAAAATTATAAAATAATTATTGGGACTCCAGAGAAGGGTCCTTGAGGTTCTTATGACATTAGAATGCCAAGGAAATACTTAGAAAAATTTTTCTATCGGTACACACAATTTTGGCTCGTTAAGCCAAATGGAGGGCATTTTGGTCATTTCGTTTGCAGAGATGATTTTTGGCCAACTTGTCCAGTTAAATAAATAATTTATATGACATAAAATATGAATAAATGTTGTTAAAAAATTAATTGAAATTAAATAGACAAGAAAAGGAGAGAAAATGAAAGAAAATGGAATTATGACATCATCATGATGTCATTAAAATTCTCCCAACCAATCCAATGTTGACACATGGCATAAACTTATTTAAAAGAGACCAAATGGGCTGAAAAATGAAAAAAAAATCAGAATTTCAAATTCATGTTTAAGGACCATAAATGAGTGTAATTTACAAAGAAAATTTGTTAAATACCATTTGTATGCCAATCCTAAATTTCGGCAGCCTTGGTTGGGGTATGATTGTGATGAGTTTTATGGAGCTAACATGCTAGTATGGCTGCCCTTAAATTGCATCTCTTAAGTGGAGTGTTCAAATGCAATGATAATGCATGGTTTGTGATGTTTGAGTTAGGGTTTGGGATGGAAATTGAGACTTTGATCATGTGATGATGAAAGTAGGTTTTAATGGTCAATTAGTGACCATTTAGTTCTGTTTAAATAAAAAATGAAGTGAATTGTATAGTGCGATTGGAGTTTGGCGTGGCTGCCCTTGGTGACCTGCAGGACTGGGCATGAGTCCAGCAAGTTTGGGCAGCAATAACTGGAATTGTAGAGGCTTCATTGGTGTAACGCTTATTGGACATGAAACTAGACACATAATGGCACAACTTTGGTGAAGAAACCATGCCCAGAAAACCAAACTAAGTTGACCAAAAGATTGCCCTAATCCGGGTGACCTGCATTCTACCTGGGCAAAATGACCAAATGAACAATGTTTAGTCATTTGGCCATAACTCAGTGTAGAAAGATCCAATTGACCTGAAATTTTACCAGCAACAGCCTGAGATATATACCAACAACTTTCATGAAGAAACCTAACTCAAATTATGACTATAACATATTTAAAAAGTGACATGAAGTCACTACTCCTAATACTATAAATTTGGTCAGTCTAGAAATTCTGGAAAACTTTTAATCCGGCCAGTTGTGGTTTTTGGGCAATAACTTGAGTTAAAAAACTACAAATGGAGTGATTCAAAAAAAGAAATGCAACTAGACAAAATAAGGAACAACTTTAATGTTAATCATTTTTCCAAATTCCCACTGCAAAAATGACTAATGGAACAGTAAACCCAAAGCTTGAAAACTGAAAATTCTGTCCAACTAACATTAACCTTAGAAATGGTATTGGCAATAAATACCAACAATTTTAAAATGCAAAATGTGGTATGTTGATGATACTTAAACCAATATACCTATTTTCAATGCAAAAGTCAACATTTTAGTTGACTAAGGAAATGAATAGTAGCCATAAAATTTTAACTTCAAAGAATTACATAAATTAAAAGTGTAATATGCCCTAGTATACCTAGCAAGATTGGTTTGGATAGGTTGGCATGCCAATAGGGTTACATTAGCGATCGCATATGGCTTCATGCCATTCTGTGTTTCATGGCTTCCCATGCCATTTTGTGACATAATAGCCTTTGGCTATGTTAATGGAGTTATTACACTCAAGTTTTATCCCTAATGATTATTACAGCTTATTAGCTGTTCTGTTGCACACCGGGAGACACAATGTGACTGATGGTGTGATGGACCAAGGTACTTAGTACCCAGTGCCAATTTACCCATTTATCCAGTCCAGTCAACTAGTATGGGTTACTCGGGCAATGATAATAAACTTACTAAATTTTAATTGAATAATAATGTAAATAATATCAGAAATTAAGTCTACCAAAAAATGTAAACATACATTCTGCATACTTATTTTTATTTTTTTTATTTTATTTTATACTGTCACCACTAAGCAGAATTGCTTAGCGCGTCCCTTTTGCCACGCCAAGTAGTATCGAGACCTAGTGGGAGCCCAGCAGACATCGAGCAGGTGAGCCTTCAAATCTGCATCCGGAGTCCAGAGTCACCTCACATCTACAGTGCACATGGTAGGATATTTGGACTTTGGGGTAGCATTTTGTATTTTGTATTTTGTATTAGTTTTGGGATTGTAACTATAAACTCTTGAAATTATTTGATGATGTAAATATATGAAATTTCCTGTTATTGAAATTTTCTGTATAATGTATGTTGACAAATGAAATGTTGAGAAATATTTATAAATGTGCTTCAAGTGATGAAGTGAACAAAAAAGTTCTGAAAATAGCATTGAGATTTTGAGATTGAGTTGAGATGTGTGTGTTTAATGGAGTTTGGATTTGGAAATTATATTAGAAGTGTTTTTAAACAGGTTCAGAAGAACTGTTTTTCCAATTTACAGCCGGCACTCTACCGGATTTTCTATAAAAATTTTGGAAAAATTCAGATTTATCAAAAATTGTAAATAAATGAATTAAAGGGATAAATTGTAATGGAAATATAAATTGATGCTCTGGCACACTGAGTGGCATATCTTACTCGGCTACACTGTAGACGGGTAAGGGGTGTCACATTTAGTGGTATTAGAGCATCGGTTTTGGCATTTCTAGGCCTAGATAGAGTGCATACTATTGCATTGCATTTGTAAGTGTTAAGGTGACACTGATGCATATCTGTTTGTTTTCTTATTTTGAATAGGATATGGATCCTGCTTCGCAAAGAGCAGTTGATGAAGAGGTGGAGAGTCGTGCTCCAGCAAGGGCTGAATCTGGGGGCAGGGGAGAAAGTGCTCCACCAGCAGCTGAGGCACCTGCCCAATCTCAGTTTGCGCTATTTTCAGTAAATGATCGAATTCTACCGGCAAATGATGGGGGCAATTCCACCTCCACCACCACAACCACAGCCACAACCTCCACCAGCACCACAGAAGTCCCATCTAGAGAAACTGTGAAAACATGGGGCTGTGGATTTCTTTGGGAAGAGGGAGGATGATCCCATGACAGCAGAAAACTGGTTGGATAGAACCATCAGAGTGCTGAAATAGCTAAACTGCACCCCCGAGCAGAACCTGGAGGGTGTTGTGTCCCTACTTCAGGATGATGCATATCAGTGGTGGGACACAGTAATCAGTGAGGTGCAACTAGAATGGATCACCTGGGAATTCTTTCTCGCAGAGTTCAGGAAGAAATATGTTAGCAAAGTGTATTTAGAAGAGTGAAGAAGAGAATTTATCAGTCTGAGACAGAGGCAATTATCAGTGGTAGAATATGAGCGTGAGTTTGTCAGACTGAGCCGATATGGGAGGGAGATAGTCCCTACAGAGGCAGAAAGGTGCAAAAGGTTTGAAGAAGGACTCAATGACAATATCAAAGTCATGATCACAGCATTGGAGATCACAGATTTTGCTAAATTAGTAGATGCTGCATCAAAAGTAGAAAGAGTCCGAATAAATGAGCAAACTAGAAGGGAAAGACAGTAGAAGAGGGGTCCGGGTTAGTCCAATACATTTTCTACTCCAAGTAAGAAGAGCAAGGGTCCTCCTGCTCAGAGTTCAGCACCACCACAGGGTCAGGGTCAGTCTCAGGGGCCCAGACCACAGTTCACACCTAGGAGAGGCTAGTCCACACCATCAGTGGGCATCTCTCCAGGGACGGTGTTCAGGGGACCAGCCCTAACATCTTTTGCCTGTCCATACTGCCAGAAGTGACATAAGGGGGATTGTTGGTGAGTGACTAGTGCATGCTTACAGTGTGGATCGATAGAACATCATATCAAGAATTGTCTGAAGAGGACTACTACAGTTGCCCCAACACAAGCTGACAAACCTGCTCCTACACCACAAAGGGGTAGGAAGCCTGGTAAATCTGAGGCAGCTGGTCCATCACTGAGCCCTGCATTCGAGTGAGCTGAGAGGCCAGACACTAGAGTACCTACTAGGGCTTATGCCATTAGAGCTCAGGAGGAGTAAGATGCCCCAGATGTCATCAAGGGTACATTTTCCCTCTAAAACACTTCTATGAATGCATTGGTGGATCCAGGATCCACTCATTCATACATCTGCATCAAACTACCCGTAGATAGGGGAGTTTCAGTAGAGGAGAATGATCAAGACATTCTGGTCACAAATCCACTAGGCCACAGTGTGGTAGTGAATAAGGAGTATAAAGGTTGCCCGTTGAGGATTCAGGGGTATGAATTCTCTGCAGACCTAATTGAATTGCCCTTTCATGAGTTTGACATGATTTTGGGAATAGACTGATTGTCACGTCATTAGGCAATAGTTGATTGCAAATTGAAGAGGATTTCTCTGAAAACTTCTAAGGGTAATGAGATTACTGTTGTGGGTGAATGGACAGATTTCCTATCCAATGTTATATCTGCCATAGTTGCAAGAAGATTAATGAGAAAAGGTTATGAAGCTTACCTAGCACACGTGGTTGATACTAGGCAGGCTAAGCCAAACCTGTGTGATATACCCACAGTAAGAGACTTCCCAGATGTATTTCCTGAAGAGTTGCCTGGTTTACCACCAGAAAGGGAAGTCGAGTTTGCTATTGAGGTAATGCCGGGTACAGCACCCATTTCTATTGCTCCTTATAGGATGGCACCCACTAAATTGAAGGAGTTGAAAATTCAGTTGCAGGAGTTACTCGATAAGGGGTTCATACGCCCCAGTGTGTCACCATGGGGAGCTACGGTGCTATTTGTGAAGAAGAAGGATGGAACCTTGAGATTATGTATTGATTACCGGCAGTTGAACAAGGTAACTGTGAAGAATAAATATCTGTTGCCCAGAATTAACGATCTGTTTGATCAGTTGAAGGGAGCCGGTGTATTTTCAAAAATTGATCTCAGATCAGGGTATCATCAGTTGAGGGTAAAGGATGCAGATGTGTCAAAAACTGCATTCAGAACCCGGTATGGGCATTATGAATTTTTAGTGATGCCGTTTGGGTTAACAAATGCACCAGCAGCATTTATGGACCTTATGAACCGTATATTTCATCTATATCTAGATCGGTTTGTAGTGGTCTTTATTGATGATATTCTGGTGTATTCCAAGACCAGGGAAGAACATGATGAACATTTGAGGATTGTTCTGCAAACCCTGCGAGAAAAGAAGCTGTATGGTAAGCTGTCCAAGTGTGACTTCTGGATGAGTGAAATCTCCTTTCTTGGACGCATAGTATCAGCTGAGCGGATTAGAGTGGATCCCAAAAAGATAGAAGCAGTGATGGAATGGAAGCCTCCCAAAAATACAATTGAGGTTAGAAGTTTCTTGGGGCTAGCTAGGTATCACAGAAGACTTGTGAAGGGGTTCTCTCTTATAGCTGCTCTAATGACCAAGTTGTTGCACAAATATGTGAAATTTGGCTAGAACGACAAGTGCCAAGCTAGTTTTAAGAGGCTAAAGGCTATGTTGACAGAAGCACCAGTGTTAACACAGCCAGTGTCGGGGAAAGACTTTGTGGTCTACGGTGATGCCTCGCATAATGGGCTAGGGTGTGTATTGATGCAAGAGGGGAAAGTGGTCGCCTATGCTTCCAGGCAGTTGAGACCACATCAGCAAAACTACCCTACTCATGACCTGGAGTTAGCAGCAATTATCTTCGCATTGAAGATATGCAGGCATTACTTGTTTGGTGAAAAGTGCTACATTTACACAGACCATAAGAGTCTAAAATATTTGCCAACCCAGAAGGAGCTCAATCTTAGACAGAGGCGATGGATTGAGTTCCTAAAGGACTATGATTGTGTGATAGATTTTCATCCTGGGAAGGCAAATGTAGTTGCTGATGCTTTAAGCAGGAAGTCCATCACAGCTTTAAGATCACTAAATGCTTGTCTGTCCTTAGCTCAAGATGGAGCTATTTTGGCTGAGTTGCAAGTGAGGCCAACCTTGCTATAGCAAATACAAGATGGGCAGAAGGAAGATGAAAAATTAATGGCCATTGTGGGTAATATTCCAGAGGGAAAAGAAACTGATTATGAGGTAAAAGCAGATGGGTGTCTGTACTACAGAGGAAGAGTGTGTGTACCAGATGATGGGGAACTGAAGACTAGTTTTCTGAAAGAATAACACACTAGTGTTTATGCTATGCATCTAGGAAGCACAAAAATTTATAATGATTTGAAGCCTCATTATTGGTGGCCTGGTATGAAGAGGGTTATAGCTGACTATGTGACTAAGTGTTTGACATGTCAACAAGTTAAAGTAGAATATCAAGTTCCATCAAGATTGCTACAGCCTATAAGCATACTTGAATGGAAATGGGACCGGGTCACTATGGATTTTGTTAGTGGTCTACCTCTCACCCAAAAGAAGCATGACGCAGTGTGGGTGATAGTGGATAGATTGACGAAGTCAGCACATTTTCTGTCAGTTAGGACTGACTACTCATTGGAGAAGTTAGCAGAATTATGTATCAGTGAGATAGTTAGACTGCATGGAATCTCACTTTCCATCATATCTGACCGAGACCCAAGGTTTACATCGAGATTCTGGAAAAAGTTGCAAGAAGCCTTGGGCACACAACTCCGTTTTAGCAAGGCTTTTCATCCTTAGATGGATGGACAGTCAGAACGAGTAATCTAGGTAAACCTAAGAACTAATTGAATTTTTGCAATTAATAAATTGAAATGATAGTAACAATGTGAATTATGTGATAGATCCTGGAGGATATGCTAAGGAGTTGTGTCATTGAGTTTGAGGAGAGTTGGGATAGATATCTCCCACTGGCAGAATTCGCATATAACAATAGCTACCAAGCTAGCATTCAAATGGCTCCGTATGAAGTACTATATGGGAGGAAATATAGAACCCCAGTGTGTTGGACTGAATTGGGCGAAGATAAGCTGGTAGGACTAGACCTGTTGAAACAGACTGGGGAGAAAGTGAAGATAATTAAAGCTAACTTGAAGATTGCCTTAGACAGACAAAAATCTTATGCCGACTTGAAGAGAAAAAAGATAGAGTATGCAGTTGGCGATAAAGTGTTTCTTAAAGTCTCACCGTGGAAGAAAGTACTGAGGTTTGAAAGAAAGTGTAAGTTAAGCCCTAGGTTCATTGGCCCATATGAAGTCATTGAACGTGTGGGACCTGTGGCCTATCGACTAGTTTTACCACCAGAATTGGATAAAATCCATAATGTATTCCATGTTTCTACATTGAGAAGATATCGCTCAGACCCTTCACATGTCATTTTCATGGAAGAAATGGAAGTCCAACCGGACCTGACATATGTAGAAGAACCCATACGGATCTTGGCTCGGGAAGTGAAGGAACTGAGAAATAAACAAATTCTACTGGTGAAAGTGCTTTGGAGGCACCACAACACTGAAGAGGCAACTTGGGAAAATGAAGAGACGATGAGGCAACAGTTTCCTCAAGCTGTTTGCATCAGTAAATTCGAGGCAAATTTTTATTAGAGGGGAATAGTTATAACATCCTCACTTTAGATAGTCCGTACAGTCTACTGTTCCGGTGACCAATGTCAGTTCGAGCAGCTAGAATGTTTGAAATAATAAATAGACTAGAGTGAGGAGTTATAAAGAAACTAAATAATGCTCATAAAAATCAAGGAAAAATTTTAGAAACCAAATACACTTAGGTTAAACGAGCCGAAACCCCAGGGATGAGTAACTCGAAGGAGAAGTGACGGTGAAGGCCGTTAGCAACCCTAGACCAGGGGGAAAATTATAAAATAATTATTGGGACTCCAGATAAGGGTCCTTGACGTTCTTATGACATTAGAAAGCCAAGGAAATACTTAGAAAAATTTTTCTATCGGTACACACAATTTTGGCTCGTTAAGCCAAACGGAGGGCATTTTGGTCATTTCGTCTTCAGAGATGATTTTTGGCCAACTTGTCCAGTTAAATAAATAATTTATATAACATAAAATATGAATAACTATTGTTAAAAATTTCATTGAAATTAAATAGACAAGAAAATGAGAGAAAATGAAAAAAAATGGAATTATGACATCATCATGATGTCATTAAAATTCTCCCAACCAATCCAATGTTGACACATGGCATAAACTTATTTAAAAGAGACCAAATGGGCTGAAAAATGAAAAAAAAATTAGAACTCTCTCTTTCTTCTTCTTCTTGCCATCACCCATACCCTCCATGGCCACCATGAGCAAGCTTTTTCAAGCTTAATTTCCCTAACTTTTACCCAATAACCTAGCAACACAAAAAAGTGTTCTTACATCTTGGCAAGTCTTTTGGGAGCAAAAAGAAAAGGAAAAGAGGAACCCTAGCAAGTGGAAAATCTCACTCCATAGAGGTTAGTGACCTAACTTTGAATTTCACTTTAAATTCATGTTTGGGCAGCAATAACTGGAATTGTAGAGGTTCAATTGGTGCAAGGCTAATTGGACATGAAACTAGACACATAATGGCACAATTTTGGTGAAGAAACCATGCCCAGAAAACCAAACTAAGTTGACCAAAAGATTGCCCTAATCCGGGTGACCTGCATTATGCCTGGGCAAAATGACCAAATGAATAATGTTTAGTCATTTGGCCATAACTTAGTACAAAAAGGTCCAATTGATCTGAAATTTTACCAGCAGCAAGCTGAGATATAGACCAACAACTTTCATGAAGAAACCTAACCACAATTGTGATCATAACATATTTAAAAAGTGACCTGAAATCACTGCTCCTAATATTGTATATTTGGTCAGTCCAGAAATTCTAGAAAACTTTTAATAAGGCCAGTTGTGGTTTTTGGGCCATAACTTGAGTTAAAAAAACTCCAAATGGAGTGATTCAAAAAAGGAAATACAACTAGACAAAATAAGGAACAACTTTCATGTTGATCATTTTGCCAAATTCCCACTGCAAAAATGACTAATGGAATAGTAAACCCAAAGCTTGAAAACTGAAAATTCTGTCCAATTAACATTAAGCTTAGAAATGGTATTGGCAACCAATACCAACAATTTTAAAATGCAAAATGTGGTATGTTGATGATACTTAAACCAATATACCTATTGTCAATGCAAAAGTCAATATTTTAGTTGACTAAGGAAATGAATAGTAGCCATAAAATTTCAATTTCAAAGAATTACTTAAATTAAAAGTGTAATATGCCCTAGTATACCTAGCAAGATTGGTTTGGATAGGTTGGCATGCCAATAGAGTTTTGTTAGCAGTATTGCATATGGCTTCATGCCATTCTGTGTTTCATGGCTTCCCATGCCATTCTATGACATAATAGCCTTTGGCTATGTTAATGGAGTTATTACACTCGGGATTTATCCCTGATGATTATTACAGCTTATTAGCTATTCTGTTGCACACCGGGAGACATAATGTGACCGATGATGTGATGGACCAAGGTACTTAGTACCCAGTGCTAGTTTACCCATTTATCCTGTCCAGTCAACTAGTATGGGTTACTCGGGCAATAATAATAAACCTTACCAAATTTTAATCGAATAATAATGCAAATAATATCAGAAATTAAGTCTACCCAAAAACGTAAACATACATTCTGCATACTTATTTTTATTTTCAGATCGGGTGAGCCTTCAAATCTGCATCTGGAGTCCAGAGTCACCTCACATCTACAGTGCACATGGTAGGATATTAGGACTTTGGGGTAGCATTTTGTATTTTGTATTTTGTATTAGTTTTGGGATTGTAACTATAAACTCTTGAAATTATTTGATGATGTAAATATATGAAATTTCCTGTTATTGAAATTTTCTGTATAATATATGTTGATAACTGAAATGTTGAGAAATATTTATAAATGTGCTTCAAGTGATGAAGTGAACAGAAAAGTTCTGAAAATAGCATTGAGATTTTGAGATTGAGTTGAGATGTGTGTGTTTACTGGAGTTTGGATTTAGAAATTATATTGGAAGTGTTTTTAAACAGGTTCAGAAGAACTATTTTTCCAATTTATAGCCGGCACTCTACTGGATTTTCTATAAAAATTTCGAAAAAATTCAAATTTATCAAAAATTGTAAATAAATGAATTAAAGGGATAAATTGTAATGGAAATATAAATTGGTGCTCCGGCACACTGAGTGGCATATCTTGCTCGGCTACACTGTAGACGGGTAGGGTTGTCATAGTTATCTTGTATATAGGTGGTTTGAGTTTGATACTGCTTTCATACTTATACTGTGTATGGGTATATGGGCATGTGTTGGGTGCTACTAGTTATATATGGAGGTAGGTATTGATCAAGATGGAATCTGTTCCTCTAAGTAAATAGGGATAAAATCCTATGTTCATTTAATTATTCTTGATGTTTCAAGTTCTTGGCCAGGATAGATAGATTTAATCAGAAAAGAGTTTCAGATGAGAAAATCTTTTAATCAATAACCGGAATTAGAAGAGAACATAATATTCATAGCAAATGGGATTTGACATAAACCCTGACTCTAGCTTGAGTTGGGATTTTGTAATAGAGAGATTCTAATGCATGGTAACATATGATTATAGGTTCATTCAAGGTAAACCTTATTACTGATTAGGTGGCCATGACATGCTATGCTAGGTGTTAACCATGGTCTATGAGGTGCAAAAAATAATTTAGAAAAATCATTTATGGTAAGAAAGTGTTCTGATGATATTAAGAGTTGATATCATGTCTCATTGCCAATTAGTGATAAGCCTAGTAAGTCACACACATACACAAGTAATGACTTAATTAAATATGATCTAATTAATTAAATAAAGAGTTTAATTGATTAATTAAATAGGTTTGGTTTGCAATTAGATTGCAAAGTCTCTAGCATGACTTGAAACCAAATCTAGGTTATTGGATGTATAGTGTAAATTAAATTTATATTTAAAGTGTTTAAATATGAATTTAATTAATGAAAAATTAATTAATAGAGATTAATTAATTAATTTATATTTGATATAAATTGATTTGAAGAAGAGAAATAATTATTTTGGGTTGAGAACTCAAAATTAAGACTGTAACACCCCTATTTGCATAGCTTGGTATATTTCACTATTCCGGTGATCGGAGTCGGTCCGGACAATTAAGGGGATTAGAACCACACTTAAGACAACTAGAGAAGCCATAAATACAAATAATTAGTAATTGTCAATTAGTTAAGTATAAATAAGAAAAACAGAACATAAGAAGTTAAACGAGCCGAGAGTCACAGCGATAGGTGACCTTCTCGGGAACGACTACGAAGTCGATTTAAACTCAAATTTCGAACCGTAAAATGTGACGCTGCGGTCTTTAGGACCATTATGAACACAGTGGAAAAGAGAAAATCACGAAAAAGAATTGTTAAGCCAGTCAAATAATTAGGTTAGGGAGCCAGAAGAAATATTGAATTATTTGCAAACCGGGTTGAACCGGCGAGGGGCAATTTGGTCAATTGACCTCGAGAGCTGACTCCTGACCTAACTATCAAATAAAATCAGAGAAAAGAAAATTTCGGAGTCGGGAATTAAATTAAAGAACTAATAGAAAAATAAATGAAAAAAAAAAAAGAAAATGAAAAAGTGAAGGAAGATGACATCATGCATGACATCATGCATGATGCCATAAATATTATAATTAATAAATTTAATTAATTTGATTTTTTGGTCTTCCATAAGACAAAAGACATAAAAAAAAGTAAAGAAAAAAAAAAGTGGTCTTCCTTCTTCAAGCCGTCTCACATCTCTCTCTTCCTCTCCATTTCTAAACCTCCATGGAAGCTTGCACTCAAGCTTTTGAATCCACTAATTAAATCCTAATTTCCCTAAATTATCAACTTAAACCTCATCATTGCATCTTGAAGAGTGTAGAGGAGCAAGAAATAGAAAGCAAATTGGAGGAAAGGGGAGTTAGAAATTACTACACAAAGGTTAGTAATAAACTCTAAATTATTTCTTTAAATTTCATGCAAATATGCTTAAAGTAACTTAGAAACTAAAGAAATCAAAAGAAAACAGTAGAGGACCAATTCTAAATTTTGGTCAACTAGGGTTTGATATATGTATGCATGAACTTGGTGAATTTAAAGGTGTATGTGAGCTTATTGGTGTTGAATGATTATGATTAAATGTCTTGAATTAGTTAAATGCAATGAATTAGTGTGGTTAGGGTTTGGCACCTAGGGTTTAGAGGCAAAAATTTGGAGAAATGGTGAAATGATGTATTTGATCTAGTTTGAAGTGAGAAATGATCATTTGTGACCAAATGAAGTGTGCTGGAAGTGTTGGAGTTAAGGTTAAATTCGGATTCAATGTGGTCATGCTGCTAGCAGTAGGACCAAGGTCCCTTTGAGGGAACAAAATTGAAAATTTACAAGTCCAATTGGTATGAGACAAATTAGGAATGAAAATAGACATAAAATGACACATTTTTCATTGAGGAAGCATGCCCAAAAAGTGACCAAAACCTAGTGAACAAATTGACCAAATTCGGAAATTCTCAGTCTACCCTGTGCAAACTGACCAAATGAACAGTGTTTGTTCATTTGGCCATAACTTGAGCTAGGCAGGTCTAAATGACCTGAAATTTTACCAGTGGATAGTTGAGATATAGACCTAAAACTTTCATGAAGAACACAAACTAAAATTATGCCATTAACCAAGTCATTTGGCCACCCAAAGTTGGTGACCTAAAACTGCTAGAACCAAAATTTGCCCAGAAATTTGGGTTAAGTCCAATCTGGCAGCCATGGTTCAAATGGCTATAACTTGAGCTAAAAAACTCCAATTGGAGTGATTCAAAAAGGAGAATAAAGTTAAGACAATAGGGAACATTTTCTATGAAGGAAGTTTTACCAAATTTGTCACACCCTACCCCTCTGTAAGGCATAACATGATCCCGTAGTATACCTAATGAATTACCAACTCCGTCTACTGATAACCCATTAAATACACTACAAGGGATTTTAAAAACTTTTCTTACTTCTTTTACAGTGGTGAGCACTATTTACAGGTGTTAAAAACTTTTGTGAACTGAAGTGAAACAGCTAACTCATTTGAATTATTTGGAATTTCTGTAAAAATTTTGGCAGAGTGCCATCTGTATTTTGGATAAAACAGTTCTTCAGAAAACCTGTAAAAAGCACTTCAATATATTTCCAAATCTCAACTCCAACATATTTCTCAACACAACATATTTCTCAACTCAAATCCACAGTGATTTTTCAAAGACTGAGATAAAAGAAATATAATACAATTTTTACAAGTCAAAATAACTCATAATTTACTTTACAACTTCAATGTACAATTTTAATTTACAACTGCTCAAAACCAAAAATACTATGTAAATACAGTGGTCATACATTACAGTACAAAATGCAAAATGTGGTATACTCATTATACCCGATAATCTCTCGCTGGATGTACTAGCAGCCTAATCTGCTGCCCTGTCTGTCTGTCTACCTGCGATAGCAATAAAAAGCTATCGCTGAGACAATGTCTCAGTGGTGCACAACATTAACCAAATACAACTTTAAATCACAAATCATAAGTTAAATAAAAAGTGGATACTTAAAACCATAGTTAAATTCAAGACAGTAATTGTTAGCAAGAATTTAAACTCCATTTCTCAATATCACAATAAATTTCAATAAGTCAAATCATAGTTAAATTCAAAAGACAATGAATGTCAATAAGAATTTAAACTCCATTTCACAATTTCACAATACATATTAATAAATCACACACAACTTAATCATGTTCCAAAGTTCAATTCGTCCCAAAAGCCGATGGCTAATGAGGTATTCAATTCATCCCAAAAGTCGATGACTAATGAGGAATAACATAGCTAGCTAGCAAAAATATGAGTACTCATCCAATTCGTCCTCAACAGGCACACACCTCAACACTTCAGCCAGAGAGGGAATTCAATTCATCCCACTAGACAAGCTAGCGAGGAATACAATCAATATACATGATAGCTGTGGTTTCAAACCATTTCTAATGCTTTTCAATCAATAAGTATCAATCAATATCATTCAAACAATTTCTCATAGTTTCAAACCATTTATAATGCTTTTCAAGCAATAAATATCCATTCAAACACATTTCCACAATTTAAAACAATAATGTACAAATAGTCATAATTCATTTCAATTGAAAAATTCAAAAGAAATAGTTGTTGTGTACAAACCTCTGATAACTGTCTCCTGGTCTTGACTCAGTGTTTCCTTCCCTTTTTCCTGAGTCTTTGCTAACTGAGAAACACAATTTGAAGTGTTTCAGTACTAAATTAAACTGTCTCTAACAATAAGGCTTGATAATTAATTCACTGAATTCTAATATTTGCTTAGTCAACCTAATATGTCGACCCTCGATGCATTCTAGGTAAATTAGGTTTTAATGTCATTAATATGTCACATTCGATAGTATTTTAGGGTTGGTATATGTTACCAAATTCATTTCCGTGTATACTGCATTTTCTTGCAATTTGCTGGATTCCGGGATACTAGTTTGACCTAGCCGGACGACCTAGTTCCCTCGGTTTTCAGGTTTCGGTCAAAACTACAAACTTGTAGATCTATGTCTTATGGAACCCGGAGAAAAATTTCATGTCATTCTGAGTTATGTAGACTACGTTATGGTCATTTTACTATTGCTGGTCAAATTGCACCAAAATTGGTCATTTTAGGTCACTTTAGGTCATTTTAGGTTCGGCTAGTTTTTGGACCCGAACTAGTGCAAGCTGTTCGACTTGCTTCTGGTCATTTATGGGCTTTGGTGTCTTCATAAGACTTGTAGATATGGGTCTTAACTATTCATGGTTAAAATTTCAGGTCAATTGGACCTGTTTTGAGTGAGTTATGGCCTAAACACTAACTGATGCCCAAATGGTCAATTTTGAGGCCTCAATTGCACTTAATCCGGATTTGGTCATTTTTCAAGCTACCTTGCAAGCTGAATTTTGGTAAGCTTTCTTCATGAAAGTTGGCACATTTTGTATCTAGTTTCACCTCCAATTGGTCTCATACCAATTGGAGCCACACAATTAAAGTTCTAGGCCTAAAACTCAAACTGCCTTATTGCAATTCTTGCATACATATCAAACATCACTTTTAACACTCACCAAACTTAACATTCAAACCAATTCTGGTTGTACCACAACCTAAACATAATTTAAAACATATTATAGGTCATTTTGGTAGCTTACAATTACATTCAATGTGCACCAACAAGTGCAGAATTTGTCCAATTCAATTTACAACAATTCAATCACCAATTCATGCTCATTTACATGTCCCACTTCACACCACCATACACTCAAACTGCCATAACAACACTCAAACTGCTCATTTACATGCTCATTTACATACACTCAAACTGCCATAACAACCAACACATTTTAACATCATTATTCCATAAACCAAGCATGAATTCCAGCATTCCTCAAGAGTTAGCAAACTGCCACAATGGTACACTTACATTCCATTACTTTCCAAGCTTTAAATCTCATTTTACATTTACATATACTAAGTATACATTACCCAAACAATTTCCTATACAATTATACATTTAATCAATCATTTAATTCACCATTTACAAGCACAATTAAACTGCCTTCAAGGTGCTTCCATGGCTGCCAAAAGTGCACATTCCCATTCAACATCAAAACTCAAAAATTTCTCCATAAATCAAACACCCATAATATCCTTACAAACTTTAACAAAGCAATAATCAAAAATACAAACTTACTACTTTGGAAATTCTTCAAAACTCCACAAAAACTTTCATTTCTTGCTGCCTATCTACTGCCCATGATGTATAGAACACTTTTAATGAAGACAAGTAAAGAAAATATAGCTTGAAAATGGGTGTAAAGGGCCATGCTTTTGGGTGGCCATGGGAGGATTGAAAGCTTTTGGATTTTCGGCAATGGTG
The DNA here is from genome assembly GCF_030052815.1 of Hevea brasiliensis. Lineage (NCBI taxonomy): Eukaryota > Viridiplantae > Streptophyta > Magnoliopsida > Malpighiales > Euphorbiaceae > Hevea > Hevea brasiliensis. The sequence goes on along the minus strand of NW_026614599.1, from coordinate 85,593 downwards.
AGTGAATTGAGGAAGATGAAGATGTTGAGTGGAGTAATCTGCCCAGTAATTACATATTATAATCCTTAGTGGTCCACTCACATAAGAAATTGATTTAATATTATTTAAGTGCTAATTACCCAAATTTCACTCCACTTTTGACTATTTACATTAGGTACCCCTAATTTAATTTTTTATTATATTTTCCAAGTGTAATATTATTTATTTTCAATTGAAATTTAGGTCAAAAGACAACTCGGGGTGTCAAATGACCACAATGCCCCTGTTCGGGTTGCATTCCCGATTTTTCGGTAACACCGGGTTTTGTCCGTTTTTCGATTTCTCACTTTTTTTTGTACTAATTATTTAATTTTTATTTAATATTTCTTATGGTATTTATACCTCAATAAGGGTCTATTTATGTCCTAAAAATATTTTCCAAGGTTCCCCGCAGTCCAGGGCTAGTCAACGGTCCACGCCGTGACTTCCCGGTGCGGTAACCTATCGCTAGGGTTCTCGGCTCACTTAACTTGGTTGCATTTCTTTACTATTATTTTTCCTTTGTTTTTCTTGTATTTCATTATTTTATGTCTCCTCACTCATATCGAAGTGTAGTTCTAGGCATCCTAGCTGTCCGGACAACACTGGTCACTGGAATAGTAGAACGCACTATCGAACATAGGGGTGTTACAATTCTCCCCCCCTTAAATAAATTTCGTCTCGAAATTTTTACCTGGCATTAGTCTCTGAACAGCTGTGGGTGCTGTCTCCTCATATCCTCTTCACGTTCCCAAGTAGCTTCCTGGCCTGAATGATGGTTCCACAGCACTTTAACCAGGTATATCTGTTTATTCCTCAGCTGCTTCACCTCATAAAGCGAGAATTTTTATGGGTTCTTCCTCATATGAGAGGTCTGGATTTATCTCAATCTCTTCAACCGATAGTACATGAGATGGGTCAGATCTGTACCTCCTTAACATGGACACATAGAAGACACTGTGTATCCGTGCTAGCTCTGGAGGTAATGCCAACCAATATGCGAAAGGACCCACTCTTTCCAGAACCTCATATGATCCGATGAAACGAGGACTCAGTTTCCCCTTTCTGCCAAATCTCATAATCCTCTTCCAAGGAGAAACTTTGAGGAATACCTTATCACCCACTGAATATTCAATATCTCTTCTCTTGATCAACATAGGACTTCTGATGCGATGCGACCTTGAGTCTATCTCGATCAACTGATCTTTTCCTCTCTGTTTGAATAATTTCGGCCTAATCATCTTCCTTTCACCTACTTCATCCCAACATAAGGGAGTTACGCACTTCTGCCATACAAAGCTTCATATGGAGGCATTCCAATGCTTGATTGGTAGCTGTTGTTATAAGCAAACTCAATCAAAGGCAAGTGTATCCGAACTACCTTCAAATTCAATCACACAAGCCCGTAGCATATCCTTCAATATCCGAATAACCCTCTCGGTGGCCATGCATGCATGGGTGGAATGTTGTCTTTGAAGTTCAATCTAGTTCCTAGGGCTCTCAAGACTACCCAGAATCTAGAAGTGAACCTAGGATCTCTGTGACACACAATTGATACTAGCACTCCATGCAGTTTTACTATCTCATATATGTACAATTTGGCCAATCTTTCCAGGCTATAGTCCATCCGCACTGACAAAAAGTGAGCAGACTTGGTCAGTTTATCAACTATAACCCATACTGCATCATGACTACTCTGTGTCCTTGGAAGTCCTGTAACAAAATTCATAGTTATCCGTTCCCATTTCCACTATGGTACCGACAAAGGATGTAACAAACCAGCTGGAACTTGATGTTCTGCCTTTACTTGCTGACAAGTTAGGCATTTAGAAACAAATTCAGCTATATCTCTCTTCATACCCATCCACTAGTAATGCTCTTTCAGCCCTCTGTACATTTTAGTTCCACCAGGGTGTATAGCAAAAGGAGACTCACGTGCTTCCTTCATAATGATCTGTCTCAATTCCACATCACTAGGAACGCACATTCTGCCCTGATGTAGCAATAAACCATCATCTCTCACAGAAAATTCAGGTTTCTTGCCCTGCTGGACTTCTTTCAGTAACTTCTGATATTTAACATCACTCTGAGCAGCCATTCTGATCTAATCAATCAACATTGGCTGTACATGCCATGCAACTACTGTCTGTCCCTCATCATCAATCTCTAAACTGGCATGTTGTGCTTTCAATTCATATACCATGGACAAAGGAGAAACTCTGAGACTTACCATAGTCTTAGGACTTAAGGCGCCAGCCACCACATTTGCTTTCCTTGGCTGATAGTCTATTAAGCAATCATAATCTTTAATGAGTTCTAACCATCTCCTCTGCCTCAAATTTAATTCCTTCTGGGTGCGCAAATACTTCAAGCTCTTGTGATCTGTGTAAATGTAGCATTTCTACCCATACAAATAGTGTCTCGGATCTTGAGCAAAAACAATACCGCTAGCTCCGGATCATGTGTTGGGTAGTTCCTCTCATGTGGTTTCAACTAGCGTGATGCATAAGCAATGACATTCTGATCTTGCATCAGTACACAGCCTAACCCATTGTGAGAAGCATCACTATAAACTGTGTATTATTTACCCGGAGTAGGTAAAGTGAGGACTGGAGCTTCAGTCAAACACCTCTTCAACTCATCAAAACTCTGCTGGCATTTATCAGTCCACTGAAATTTTACATCTTTCTGAAGCAGCTTGGTCAGTGGAGAAGATAACATAGAGAACCCTTTCACAAACCGACGGTAATATCCAGCTAAACCCAGAAAACTGCAAATTTCTATGATGTTCTTGTGCGGCTTCCAATTAAGGATAGCTTCTACCTTGCTAGAATCTACCTTGATCGCTTCAGTTGACACAACATGTCCTAAAAAGGAGATTTCTTTCAGCCAAAATTCACACTTCGACAATTTGGCGTATAGCTGTTTCTCCCTTAAAGTCTGCAGTACAATCGCAGATGTACGTCATGCTCTTCTCGCATTCCTCGAGTATATCAAAATGTCATCAATAAACACCACCACAAATTGATCGAGATATGGTCTGAAAATAGTGTTCATCAGATCCATAAAAGCAGCTGGAGCATTTGTTTGTTAGTAGTATGCCCTAGAGCATATCATTTAGTATGTATCTTGTATATATTTTATTAATAAAAGGCATTTCCACTTTTCCGTTTACATAATATATTTATGTGTAATAGAAAAGGTCCATTGATATTTTGTTAGAAATATTATTCTTAAGTTGTTAAGAATATGAGTGACAATATTTCTAGCACAAAGTATCATAAATAGGTTCACAATCAAGGATACTTCATAATAAGGACATGACTTATCCAGAAAGATTGTATTCATGTTTGTTCCCAAGTTATTTATATGAGATATAAATAAGATGGAATGGTGAGTCTCATGCCATATAACAAACATGATAGGCACTTATAAATGATAAGTAGGTCAACCGGTGACACTTATGACAAGCACATGGAGTTTACTCTTGTCAATGTTTTGTCATAAATCATATCGGTGCATATAATCTTTAGACTGAGATAGCACAGTTATCTTGTATATAGGTAGTTTGAGTTTGATATCGCTTTCATACTTGTACTGTGTATGGGTATATGGGCATCTGTTGGCTCATACTAGTTATATATGGAGGTAGGTGTTGATCAAGATGGAATCTGTTCCTCTAAGTAAATAGAGATAAAATCCTATGTTCATTTAATTGTTCTTGATGTTTCAAGTTCTGGCAGACAGATAGATTTATTCAGAAAAGAGTTTACGATGAGAAAATCTTTTAATCAAGAACTGGAATTAAAAGAGAACATAATATTCATAGCAAATGGAGTTTGACATAAACCATGACTCAAATTGAGTTGGGATTTTGTAATGAGAGATTCTAGTGCATGGTAACATATGATTATAGGTTCATTTAAGGTAAACCTTATTACTAATTGGGTGGCCATGGCATGCTATGCTAGGTGTTAACCATGGTCTATGAGGTTCAAAAAATGATTTAGAGAAATCATTTATGGTAAGAAAGAGTTCGATGATATTAAGAGTTGATATCATATCTCATTGCCAATTAGTGATGAGCCTAGTAAGTCACACACATACACAAGTTATCACCTAATTAAATATGATTTAATTAATTAATTAAAGAGTTTAATTGATTAATTAAATAGGTTTGGTTTGCAATTAGATTGCAAAGTCCCTAGCATGACTTGAAACCAAATCTAGATTATTGGATGTATAATATAAGTTAAATTTATATTTAAAGTGTTTAAATATGAATTTAATTAATGAGAAATTAATTAATAGAGATTAATTAATTATTTTATATTTGATATAAATTAATTAGAAGAAGAAAATAATTATTTTGGGTTAAGAACTCAAAATTAAGACACAGGGGGCATTTTGGTCATTTCATAGTGTGACAAGTGGCACCATGAGATGGTGACACATGGCATAACACATAAGCTTGCCAAATGTTTTTTAATCATGTAAGATGATTAAAATCAAGATTAAATATAGGTTTGACACTTGGCACAATTTGATTGGGTCACTTAAACCTAGAGCTAATCAAAGGTGACATGTGGCTAGGGTTTAATGTGTTAACCTAGCTATTTAAGTGTGGTTATGAAAAGAAAACATAACCAGCAGCCTCTCCTCTCATATGTCACGCCACTTTGAGCCTCTCCAGCCATTCTTCTTCATCTCTCATCAATTCAAAGAGATTAGCCATCAATCTCTTGAATTAAGAACACTAGAAATTGTTTCTAGTGTCCTGTTTACATCTCTAATCTCTTAAAAGGCAGAACTTGAATTTCTAATTAATAGAAAAGGCTTTAGAAGCTGTTCAAGGGCTGCCATAGGTGTTCTTGGTGTGGACAAGCTAGAGGGACAACATCTGGTTTCCTTAAGAGGATTCTCAAAGGCTCATACACGCTGCAGTGCATCAAGAGGTTAGTGTAATCGTTCTTGATTTAATCTAGGGTTCTAAAATTAATCTGATTAATTTTAAAATCTTAAATGGCAAATACAGATCCAAAAACATATTAAAAGAGTTTTAATATGTTGTTTATCATTGAAATCAAATAGAAAAAAATAAATCTTGCATGATGCATGTGACCCTAGGTGAAAATTTTTGAATTCAATGGTATAATCTTGTGTTTTTCACGCTTACGATCCTTCATTGGTATCAGAGCCACTATATTTGCCATTAAGATTGTTGATTATATAATTTAATTGTGTTTTTGATCATGAGATCAAGTGATCCATTGCTGGTTGGATCAAGAGGTGTGGCGCACACATGGTGAAGCCACCATTGGTATGCAACAATGGTTCCATGGGTGGTTCAAGGTTTGGCTTTTAATTCTGCAATTGTTGTATGATCTAAGGCCTATTCTTTGACTAATTAAAGTGTTTAATTAGTTGTTTTAATCACACAATTAAATTATGATTCAAATCAGAATTTTAAAAATTGTTTGAATGTGATTCAAATATGAATTTTAGAAGTTGTTTGAATGTGATTCAAATCTGAATTTTTAAAGTTGTTTGAATCATATTTAAATCTGATTTTTTAAAATTGATTCAATAAAATTCAGATATGATTTTTTAAAAAATATTTGAATGTGATTCAAATCTGATTTTTTAAAAAATGTTTGAATGAGATTCAAATCTGAATTTTTAAAGTTGTTTGAATGTGATTCAAATCTGAATTTTTAAATTTGTTTGAATCGATTCAAATCTGAATTTTTAAATTTATTTGAATCATATTCAAATCTGGATTTTTAAGTTGAATATGAGATATTCAATTTAATTTAAGTATGTATGTTTTATTTAATTGTTAAATAGTGATATGCATGATGGATGATCATGGACTATAAAAGACCAATGTGATTGGATTTATTTCTTTTATGTTTCTTTGGGATTGTAAATTAATTAATTTATTTTAATTTATTTTGGGCATGTATTATTAAGTTTGTAATAATTTTTGGGTTGTAATTTCATTTATTTAAGTTCTTGTAAATTCGCCTTGGTATGCCAAGGATTACTATGTAATATTGGATTGCAAGAAGTTCAAGGAGGTCAAGAGCATTGGTGGGACCAATGGGAGGAATTCAATATCAAGTGTTGATTATGTACTCCTTCAGCAACTCTTGTAAAATGAATGAATGAAATGCACCTAGGAATGCCCTGATTCAATTCTTGGTGGCTCAGAATTGAATCCCTTAGAAAGTCCATGATCATACCATATTTACTGCTTATCCATGAATGCATGAGATGTATGGGAATGTATGCAATTATATGATATATGCATGCTAAATGGATAATGTGCAAAGTGAGACCTTAATAGTAATTAGGATGACCATAAAATCTTCCAAACAAATGATTAAGTTGGAAATGCTATAATTAAAGTAATTATAACATAGGCCCTCCATTGGGGCAATTATTTTAAGAAATTTTAAATAGTTGCATAAGATGCAATTAATTTAAGAGATTTTCTTAAGAATAATTGTTAAGCATGAGATGTTGTAAATATGTAAATGGTTTAGTGGCCAATATTGGATGTACCTGAGGACATTAAAATTATTTGCATAATTACTGGATCAATGGGATCAACTTAACTAATGCAAGATAAGTCAATAATGGATGTACCTGAGATTTTGAGCATTAGGGGCTAGGTAAAGGATTGAACCTCACATGAGATGTGATGGGCAAAGAGTTGCTTACTTATAGTTTATTATAATTCCAATAATGGATGTACCTGAGGATGATCAATAGAATTATAAGAATTCAATCACCCACTAGAAATCCATCCAACTAGGATTTCCGTTTTCTACTTTGGAAGTGTAGGATTCGCTAAGTTAGTGGGAGGACCAATTTGATTAAAAGACCATAATCATTTTGGTTAATTACATGATACATTTACTAATTAATCTGGTTATTTTCTGCAGTTAATTTTCTGATAAAAATGAGCACAAAACAACCACCACCATCCAATATCCTTGCAAGCATACTTGATCACAACAGGTTGACAGACCTAATCATGCGATTGGCTAAGAAATTTGAAACTTGTCCTGAACCTTGAACATATAGGATATGTTCTAGATTCAAATGTTCCTGGTCCCTTACCTCCAGAGGCCACACAAGAGGAACATGATACTTTGGACAAGTGGAAGGAGCATGATATAAGAGCTAAGTGTTACATGCTTGCTTCCATGAGTAATGAGTTACAGAAGCAACATGAGAACATGCAGAGTGCTAGTAAGATCCTCCTTCACCTACAAGAGTTGTATGGTGAGCACAGCAGGAATGCTAGGTATGAGATATCTAGATAGCTATTCCATATGAGGATGTCTGAGGGACAAAATGTTGGGGATCATGTCCACAAGATGATTCGGCTGATTGAGCAGTTGGAACATCTTGACTTCAACATGGATTTCCAACTACAAACGGATTTGATCCTTCAGTCCCTTCCTGAGTCTTTTGGGAATTTTGTGACAAATTTCCATATGACTAAACAGAATGCACCTTAGCTGAATTACTCAACATGCTGGTTATTGCCCAAAAGAATATGCCAGGCAATAAAGGAAAAGAGGTAGCTTTGGTTGCATCTTCTTCTACTGGAAAGTCCAATAAGAAGAAGGGCAATAAGAAAAAGAAACCTCAGATTCCTTGTCCTTCCAAGAAAATAGCTAAACAGAAAAGGAAGACCAAAGCTGACAAAGGCAAAGGAAAGTGTTTCCACTGCCAACAGGAAAGTGTTTCCATTGCCAGTAAGAAAGTGTTTCCATCGGCAGTATAGCAATCTAAATGAATGCAATGCCATGGTAAAAACCAACTCAAGTTCAAAATATATTTGGCACTTAAGGTTATGTCATGTTGCAGAAGATAGGATTGCAAAATTGGAGAAAATGGGGATTCTATCCTCATTGGGCTCTGAGCCTACTCCAACTTGTGAATCTTGCCTTGAGGCAAAATGACTACATCACCCTTTGTTGGACAAGGGCTAAGAGTGAAAATATTTTGGAGCTAATACATAGTGATGTATGTAGTCCATTTAAAGAAATGGCTAGAGGGTTTTCATTATTTTATTACCTTTCTGATGATAAATCAAGGTTTGGGTATTTGTATTTGATGAAATACAAACATGAATCTTTGAAAAGTTCAAAGAATTTAAATCAAGTAGAAAATCAAGCAGAAAGAATATTAAAGTTCTTCGATCAGATCGTGGAGGTGAATATTTGAGTACTGAATTTGATGAATACTTTAGAGAGCATGGCATTGTTTCTCAGCTGACTCCTCCAGGAACGCCACAGCTGAATGGTGTATCTGAAAGGAGAAATCGTACCCTATTGGATATGGTACGTAGTATGATGAGCTATACTGATATGCCAATCTTCTTTTGGGGATTTGCATTAGAATCAGCTTTGTATATTCTGAATAGGATTCCATCAAAATTAGTTTCTTCCACACCTTATGAGATATGGCATGGAAGAAAACCAAGTCTTAAGCATGTTAAGATTTGAGGTTGTCCAGCTTATATCAAAAAGCTGAACACTGATAAATTGGAGACCAAATCAGAAAAAGGTCGATTTGTTGGATATCCAAAAGATAGTTTTGGATATTATTTTTATTTGCCTACTTCACAAAAGGTTGTGATAAGTAGAGATGCCACATTTCTTGAACAACAGTTTGTTCAAGAAGGAGGCAAAGGAAGGCAAATAGAGTTAGAATTGGAGAATTCTGACTAACCAACAGATCAGATGGATATTGATCCATCTAGTCAACCTATACCCATTGATGAAACATCTACAACTGTTCCTCGTAGAACAACCAGGGTATCTCACCCACCAGTGAGATATGGTTTTCTTCAAGAGTTGTCTACTCATGAAGAAGTAGATCATGGAGATGATCCACTTACCTATGAAGAAGCTATATCAGATATAGATTCTTCAAAATGGATTGATGCTATGAAATCCGAGATTGATTCCATGTATAAGAATCAAGTTTGGGATCTTGTTGACCCACCTGAAGGTATTGTACCTATAGGGAACAAATGGGTTTTCAAGAAGAAAATTAGTTTTGATGGAAAGGTAGAGACCTATAAGGCAAGGCTAGTAGCGAAAGGGTTTCGCCAAAGGCAAGGAATAGACTATGAGGAGACTTTCTCGCCTGTTGCCATGCTTAAATCAATTCGGATTTTATTAGCAATAGCTGCATACTATGATTATGAGATTTGGCAGATGGATGTCAAAACAGCTTTTCTCAATGGATACATTGAAGAAAACATTTTCATGGAACAACCTAGGGGATTTGAATCCCAAGATGGTTCCAAGGTATGCAAGCTAAAGTGATCCATTTATGGGTTGAAACAAGCTTCGAGGAGTTGGAACATCCGTTTTGATGAAGCCATTAAATCTTTTGGTTTTATCAAAAATGAGGATGAGCCATGTGTATATAAGAAGGTTAGTGACTGTGCTATCACTTTCCTTGTCTTATATGTGGATGACATCTCGTTGATAGGTAATGATACAGGTATGTTGATGACTATAAAGGTATGGTTGTCAAATACATTCTCCATGAAAGACTTAGGGGAGGCAACCTATATTCTTGGGATTCGCATCTATAGAGATAGAGCGAAAAGAATAATTGGTTTATCCCAAAGTCTATACTTGGAAAAGGTGTTAAAGAGGTTTAACATGCTTGATTCTAAGAGAGGATTGTTACCAGTGAGACATGGTATCCATCTTTCTAAAGAGATGTCTCCAAAGACACTTGAAGAAAGAGATAAGATGGCCAGGATTCCATATGCTTCGGCTATTGGAAGTTTAATGTATGCAATGTTATGTACTAGGCCGGATATCGCATATGCTGTTAGTTTGACTAGCAGGTATCAATCCAATCCAGGTTTGGAACACTGGATAACTGTCAAGAATATTCTTAAGTACTTGAGAAGAACTAAGGATTTATTCTTGATTTATGGAGGTGGAGACTTGCAATTGGATGGTTATCGATTACGATTTCCAATCGGATATCGATGATAGAAAGTCTACCTCTTGATATGTGTTCATTTGTAATGGAGGTGCGATCGGTTGGAAGAGTTCCAAGCGAGCACGCATTGCAGATTCCACTACGATCGAGTATATTCTCGCATCGAGATCTTGCAAAGGAAGTCGTTTGGATAAAGAAGTTCGTTCTGAGAACTTACGGTAGTTCCTTCCATTGAGTCGGCGGTTCCACTACCTTTGTGACAATAATGGAGCGATCATCTGAGTTAAGGAACTAAGGTCTCACCAAAATCCAAACACATAGAAAGGCACTACCACATTATCGGACATATAGTTGGGCAAAGCGATATAGCCATGCGGAAAAATAACATCGGTGAAAAATTCGGTGATCCATTCACTAAGCCTTTGTCACAAGCTCAGTTAGACTGACATCTTGAGAAGATGGGTCTAAGGTATTGTAATGAATGGCTCTAGTGCTAGTGGGAGATTGTTAGTAGTATGCCCTAGAGCATATCATTTAGTATGTATCTTGTATATATTTTATTAATAAAAGGCATTTCCACTTTTCCGTTTACATAATATATTTATGTGTAATAGAAAAGGTCCATTGATATTTTGTTAGAAATATTATTCTTAAGTTGTTAAGAATATGAGTGACAATATTTCTAGCACAAAGTATCATAAATAGGTTCACAATCAAGGATACTTCATAATAAGGACATGACTTATCCAGAAATATTGTATTCATATTTGTTCCCAAGTTATTTATATGAGATATAAATAAGATGGAATGGTGAGTCTCATGCCATATAACAAACATGATAGGCACTTATAAATGATAAGTAGGCCGAACCAGTGACACTTATGACAAGCACATGGAGTTTACTCTTGTCAATGTTTTGTCATAAATCATATCAGTGCATATAATCTTTAGACCTGAGATAGCACAGTTATCTTGTATATAGGTAGTTTGAGTTTGATTCTGCTTTCATACTTGTACTGTGTATGGGTATATGGGCATCTGTTGGCTCCTACTAGTTATATATGGAGGTAGGTGTTGATCAAGATGGAATCTGTTCCTCTAAGTAAATAGAGATAAAATCCTATGTTCATTTAATTGTTCTTGATGTTTCAAGTTCATGGCCAGGGCAGATAGATTTATTCAGAAAGAGTTTCTGACAAGAAAATCTAATTAATCAATAATTGGAATTAAAAGAGAACATAATATTCATAGCAAATGGAGTTTGACATAAACCATGACTCGGCTTGAGTTGGGGTTTTGTAACAGAGAGATTCTAGTGCATGGTAACATATGATTATAGGTTCATTTAAGGTAAACCTTATTACTAATTGGGTGGCCATGGCATGCTATGCTAGGTGTTAACCATGGTCTATGAGGTTCATAAAATGATTTAGAGAAATCATTTATGGTAAGAAAGAGTTCTGATGATATTAAGAGTTGATATCATATCTCATTGCCAATTAGTGATGAGCCTAGTAAGTCACACACATACACAAGTTATCACCTAATTGAATATGATTTAATTAATTAATTAAAGAGTTTAATTGATTAATTAAATAGGTTTGGTTTGCAATTAGATTGCAAAGTCCCTAGCATGACTTGAAACCAAATCTAGATTATTGGATGTATAATATAAGTTAAATTTATATTTAAAGTGTTTAAATATGAATTTAATTAATGAGAAATTAATTAATAGAGATTAATTAATTAATTTATATTTGATATAAATTAATTAGAAGAAGAAAAATAATTATTTTGGGTTGAGAACTCAAAATTAAGACACAGGGGCATTTTGGTCATTTCACAGTGTGACAAGTGGCACCATGAGATGGTGACACATGGCATAACACATAAGCTTGCCAAATGTTTTTTAATCATGTAAGATGATTAAAATCAAGATTAAATATAGGTTTGACACTTGGCACAATTTGATTGGGTCACTTAAACCTAGAGCTAATCAAAAGGTGACATGTGGCTAGGGTTTAATGTGTTAACCTAGCTATTTAAGTGTGGTTATGAAAAGAAAACATAACCAGCAGCCTCTCCTCTCATATGTCACGCCACTTTGAGCCTCTCCAGCCATTCTTCTTCATCTCTCATCAATTCAAAGAGATTAGCCATCAATCTCTTGAATTAAGAACACTAGAAATTGTTTCTAGTGTCCTGTTTACATCTCTAATCTCTTAAAAGGCAGAACTTGAATTTCTAATTAATAGAAAAGGCTTTAGAAGCTGTTCAAGGGCTGCCATAGGTGTTCTTGGTGTGGACAAGCTAGAGGGACAACATCTGGTGTCCTGAAGACGAATCTCAAAGCGCGAACCGCTGCGATTGCATCAAGAGGTTAGTGTAATCGTTCTTGATTTAATCTAGGGTTCTAAAATTAATCTGATTAATTTTAAAATCTTAAATGGCAAATACAGATCCAAAAACATATTAAAAGAGTTTTAATATGTTGTTTATCATTGAAATCAAATAGAAAAAAATAAATCTTGCATGATGCATGTGACCCTAGGTGAAAATTTTTGAATTCAATGGTATAATCTTGTGTTTTTCACGCTTCCGTTCCTTCATTGTTAACCCGAATGGAATTACCAAAAACTCATAGTGGCCATATTGAGTTCTGAAAGCAGTTTTTGGAATACTCTGCTCTTGCACCTTCAACTGATAATAACCAGATTGCAAATCAATTTTGGAGAATACAACTTCACCCTTCAACTGATCAAACAGATCACCAATGCGAGGCAATGGATATCTATTATTTATTGTCACCTTATTCAACTGCCGATAGTCAATGCATAAGCGGAGAGTACCATCATTCTTCTTAACAAACAACACTGGTGCTCCCCAAGGTGACACACTAGGGCGGATAAAGCCCTTTTCAAGTAATTCTTGCAATTGTATCTTCAACTCAACTGGTGCCATTCTGTATGGCGTTATGGAGATTGGATCCACACTAGGCATAACATTAATTTCAAACTGCACTTCTCTTTCCGGAGGTAATCCTGGCAATTCATCAGGAAACACATCTGGAAAGTCATGTACTGTAGGGATGTCCTTCAATGCTGGACTCCCCACTTGGGTGTCTACCACATGTGCCAAGTATGCTTCACACCCCTTTCTGATCATTTTTCTGGCTAGTGCAGCCGAAATGATGTTTGATGGCAATAACTGCCTTTCCCCATGTATTACCACATCATCAGATCGAGGAGACCAAAAGTGACTGTCTTGACCTCTGATCAATTATGGCATAATGCCTAGCTAACCAATCCATGCCCAAGATGATATCGTAATGTCTAAAGGGCATTTCAATGAAATCAGACAAAATAGTGTGTCCTTGGATCACCAAAGGACAATCCCTATATATTCTATTAACCCTGACCTCCTGTCCTAGTGGACTTGTTACTAGCACCTCAAAGTCCATTTGTGTACATGGAACAGCAATGCAATCAATGATGCTAGCACTCACATAAGAATGGGTAGAACCCGGATCAAATAACACAAATACATCTTGATTAAAAGTTGAGAAGGTACCAGCCACAACATCAGATGTCTCTGCCTCTTCCCTCTGTCTCATTGCATAGATTCGACCAGAACCTTTGTCTTGCTCAATGGTTCACTGTGCCACACCTGCTGGGCTACCTCTACCCCTGCCTCTACCTCTGCTGGGTGGTTGTGAACTTCTGGTGACAGGGCTCTAAACTGACCCTTCTGCAGTAGTAGGAGGTGGTCCAACTCTGCGACTACTGGTGCAGTCCTTGGCAAAGTGTCCTGTGCCTCCATAGTTATAATAGGCTCCAATAGCCTTGTAGCATATCCCACCATGATTTCTTCCACATGTTTCACATTGGCGGGGAAGGTAAGAACCTCTAGTACTCTGCTGACTAGATAGAGGAGGCTTCTATCCTGAATATCTTTCCCTACCCAACTTCTTGCCACCTCTGCCATGTCCCCCATGATTCTTCCTCTTTCCAGTAGGACCACTGGAACTCTGTTCTATAGATTTTCCCTCTTTCTCTGTCTTCTCTTATTTCTTTTTCTCAGGAGCAGCTTCAAACTCAATTCTTTCCAACTCTAGGGCTTGAGAAACAAGTTCAGAGAAGTTAGTGTGTTTGAACCCGACTACTTGTGTCGATCTGGGCTTCAAGCCAATTTCAAACCTCTTGCATCTCTCCTCTGGTAGCGAGTAAACTTCTTGCATAATGGCTCAAAGTGGAAAATTCTCTTTCATACTCGACCACCGATCTGCTCCTGTTTGGACTTAGGAACTCTTGTAGCTTCTAGTCTACATAAGCATCGGGGACATATTTACATGAATTCCACGAGAAAGTCATTCCATGTTAGCACTGCAGTTCTACCATCTTGTGGGGAATGGTTTTCCACTAGTCATAAGCATCCCCAGAGCAAAGATCGAGTATTCAAATCGAGCTCCTCTGCTCAGTGAAATTTCTTGAATACCCTATCCATCCTCTCTAACCACTGTTCACCTCTAGAGGATCTACTATCCCCACAACTTTGTAGCCCCATACTTCATCAATTTGTCATCTTGCCTAGTAGGAGGCGTGGTTGTACCACCGGTGTCGTATTGGGACTTGAGTAGGCACATTACCACCATTTGTTGGAACATTGCGACCATCTGTGGCGAATTGAGTAGGAAGCTGCGATTGTAGGGGCTAGTCTTCTTTGAACCACGACATTATGTAGGCACAGGGCATCCCCTTGCACCTCGGCCTCAATAGATTGATCGACTGAACGATCACCCTCTTCCATAGTCAATGCGAGGATTTTAAATCTCCTGAACAAATAACATAAGGAGATTTTCTCCCGGTAGTGCATATTTATAATGTAATGTACTGTATGTATCAAACAATGATATTGAGCAGTTGTACTATGAAGAAAGAATATTCGAGTAACATGTGAAAACAGAATTTAAAAACTTTGCTCTGATACCACTAAAACATGTCACACCCTACCCCTCTGTAAGGCATAACATGATCGTAGTAGTATACCTAATGAATTACCAACTCCGTCTACTGATAACCCATTAAATACACTACAAGGGATTTTAAAAACTTTTCTTACTTCTTTTACATTGGTGAGCACTATTTACAGGTGTTAAAAACTTTTGTGAAGTGAAAACTAACTCATTTGAATTATTTGGAATTTCTGTAAAAATTTTGGCAGAGTACCATCTGTATTTTGGATAAAACAGTTCTTCAGAAAACCTATAAAAAGAACTTCAATATATTTCCAAATCTCAACTCCAACATATTTCTCAACACAACATATTTCTCAACTCAAATCCACAGTGATTTTTCAAAGACTGAGATAAAAGAAATATACTACAATTTTTACAAGTCAAAATAACTCATAATTTACTTTACAACTTCAATGTAAAATTTTAATTTACAACTGCTCAAAACCAAAAACACTATGTACATACAGTGATCATACATTACAGTACAAAATGCAAAATGTGGTATACTCGTTATACCCGATAATCTCTCGCTGGATGTACTAGCAGCCTAATCTGCGCCACATGCATGCTGTCTACTGCGACGGCAATAAAAGCTATCATTGAGACAATGTCTCGATGGTGCAACATTAACCAAATACAACTTTAAATCACAACTCATAAGTTAAATAAATAGTGGATACTTAAAACCATAGTTAAATTCAAGACAGTAATTGTCAGCAAGAATTTAAACTCCATTTCTCAATATCACAATGAATTTCAATAAGTCAAATCATGGTTAAATTCAAAAGACAGTGAATGTCAATAAGAATTTAAACTCCATTTCACAATTTCACAATACATATCAATAAATCACACACAGCTTAATCATGTTCCAAAGTTCAATTCGTCCCAAAAGTCGATGGCTAATGAGGTATTCAATTCATCCCAAAAGTCGATGACTAATGAGGAATAACATAGCTAGCTAGCAAAAATATGAGTACTCATCCAATTCGTCCTCAACAGGCACACACCTCAACACTTCAGCCAGAGAGGGAATTCAATTCGTCCCATTAGACAAGCTAGCGAGGAATACAATCAATATACATGATAGCTGTGGTTTCAAACCATTTCCAATGCTTTTCAATCAATAAGTATCCATCAATATCATTCAAACAATTTCTCACAGTTTCAAACCATTTACAATGCTTTTCAAGCAATAAATATCTATTCAAACACATTTCCACAATTTAAAACAATAATGTACAAATAGTCATAATTCATTTCAATTGAAAAATTCAAAAGAAATAGTTGTTGTGTACAAACCTCTGATAATTGTCTCCTGGTCTTGACTCAGTGTTTCCTTCCCTTTTTCCTGAGTCTTTGCTAACTGAGAAACACAATTTGAAGTGTTTCAGTACTAAATTAAACTGTCTCTAACAATAAGGCTTGATAATTAATTCACTGAATTCTAATATTTGCTTAGTCAACCTAATATGTCGACCCTCGATGCATTCTAGGTAAATTAGGTTTTAATGTCATTAATATGTCACATTCGATAGTATTTTAGGGTTGGTACATGTTACCAAATTCATTTTCGTGTATACCGCATTTTCTTACAATTTGCTGGATTCCAGGATACTAGTTTGACCTAGCCGGACGACCTAGTTCCCTCGGTTTTCGGGTTTTGGTCAAAACTAAAAACTCGTAGATCTATGTCTTATGGAACGCGGGGAAAAATTTCAAGTCATTCTGAGTTATGTAGGCCAAGTTATGGTCATTTTACTATTGCTGATCAAATTGCACCAAAATTGGTCATTTTAGGTCACTTTAGGTCATTTTAGGTTCGGCCAGTTTTTGGACCCGAACTTGTGCAAGCTGTTTGACTTGCTTGTGGTCATTTCTGGGCTTTGGTGTCTTCATAAGACTTGTAGATATGGGTCTTAAATATTCATGGTTAAAATTTCAGGTCAATTGGACCTGTTTTGAGTGAGTTATGGCCTAAACACTAACTGATGCCCAAATGGTCAATTTTCAGGCCTTAATTGCACTTAATCCGGATTTGGTCATTTTTCAAGCTACCTTGCAAGCAGAATTTTGGTAAGCTTTCTTCATGAAAGTTGGCACATTTTGTGCCTAGTTTCACCTCCAGTTGGTCTCATACCAATTGGAGCGACACAATTAAAGTTCTAGGCCTAAAACTCAAACTGCCTTATTGCAATTCTTGCATACATATCAAACATCACTTTTAACACTCACCAAACTTAACATTCAAACCAATTCTGGTTGTACCACAACCTAAACATAATTTACAACATATTATAGGTCATTTTGGCAGCTTACAATTACATTCAATGTGCATCAACAAGTGCATAATTTGTCCAATTCAATTTACAACAATTCAATCACCAATTCATGCTCATTTACATGCCCCACTTCACACCACCATACATACACTCAAACTGCCATAAAAACCAACACATTTTAACATCATTATTCCATAAACCAAGCATGAATTTCAGCATTCCTCAAGAGTTAGCAAACTGCCATAATGGTACACTTACATTCCATTACTTTCCAAGCTTTGAATCTCATTTTACATTTACATATACTAAGTATACATTACCCAAACAATTTCCTACACAATTATACATTTAATCAATCATTTAATTCACCATTTATAAGCACAATTAAACTGCCTTCAAGGTGCTTCCATGGCTGCCAAAAGTATACATTCCCATTCAACATCAAAACTCAAAAATTTCTCCATAAATCTAACACCCATAATATCCTTACAAACTTTAACAAAGCAATAATAAAAAATACAAACTTACTACTTTGGAAATTCTTCAAAAATCCACAAAAACTTTCATTTCTCGCTGCCTATCTACTGCCCATGATGTATAGAACACTTTTAATGAAGACAAGTAAAGAAAATATAGCTTGAAAATGGGTGTAAAGGGCCATGCATTTGGGTGGCCATGGGAGGATTGAAAGCTTTTAGATTTTCGGCAATGGTGAGTGAATTGAGGAAGATGAAGATGTTGAGTGGAGTAATCTGCCGACTACTTACATATTATAATCCTTAGTGGTCCACTCACATAAGAAATTGATTTAATATTATTTAAGTGCTAATTACCCAAATTTCACTCCACTTTTGGCTATTTACATTAGGTACCCCTAATTTAATTTTTTATTACATTTTCCCAGTGTAATATTATTTATTTTCAATGGACATTTATGTCAAAAGACAACTCGGGGTGTCAAATGACCACAATGCCCTTGTTCGGGTTGCATTCCCGATTTTTCGGTAACACCGGGTTTTGTCCATTTTTCGATTTCTCACTTTTCTTTGTACTAATTATTTAATTTTTATTTAATATTTCTTATGGTATTTATACCTCAATAGGGGTCTATTTAAGTCCTAAAAATATTTTCCAAGGTTCCCCGCAGTCCAGGGCTAGTCAACGGTCCACGCCGTGACTTTCCGGTGTGGTCACCCATCGCTAGGGTTCTCGGCTCGCTTAACTTGGTTGCATTTCTTTACTATTATTTTTCCTTTGTTTTTCTTGTATTTCATTATTTTATGTCTCCTCACTCATATCGAAGTGTAGTTCTAGGCATCCTAGCTGTCCGGACAACACTGGTCACTGGAACAGTAGAACGCACTACCGAACATTGGGGTGTTACAAAATTCTAACGGAAAAATGACCAATGAAATAGTGAAACTTTAGACACCAAAACTGAAAATTATCAAATTTGCCTAAAAGACTTAGAATTTGAGTAAACAACCAAAACCAACAAATTTAGTGACCAAAATGTGGTATGTGGATGAAGTTGGAATTCCCATATCTATTAAGCCTTAGAAAGTCAACAAATTGACATTAATAGTATAGTGAATAGTAACCCCGAAACACAAAATTTAAAGATCGTCAAGTTTAGCACATTAGAACTAGATAAAAGTGAATTTAAATTTATTTTTGGATTTATGTTTAGTTATGATACTGAAACACTGCGAAACTGTGTGTTTCCGTGGAAAAGAATACCGGGAAGGAACCCGAAGAATCGAGTCAAGGCCATTAGGTGACTCGGTTAAGGTTTGTGCACAACATCAACATGCTTTAAAATTTAATTACAAGTGCATGAAATGTGTGTTTTACTTTTGCTTTGAATTGTTGAAAGTTAATTTGTGTATATTTGAATTGGCAATGTTTAGTAAATTATTAAGATAAGTTTTGAAACCACAATGTCATGACCATATATTTGAATACCTCATTAGCATGACTAATGGGGGTAATCAGTTTCGAATTTTGATTCCTTCTCTGGCTGAAGTGTTGAGGTGTGTGCCAATAAAAGAAGAAATTGAATGGATATCCATATATTTGAGCTAGCTAGCCTTGTGATGTGACTTCTCCTTAGCCTCTGGCTATTGAGATTATATTTGTTTCGAATGGCATGATATAACTGTGGGTTTTATGAAATGTGATTTGATACTTCAAAATAAAATTGTTTGGGATTAAAATCTCATAATTCATATTTTGTATTTAATTCTCATGTTCAGTCCAATTTTTGAATAAATGTGATTTAAATTCTACATAAAGATTATTTTAGTATGTTGTACTGCGAGTTCTCGTACTCGTGATATTTATTATTCTTTCATGCAGATATAGAACTAGAGGAAGCGTGATTGAATTTCTTGAGGATAGGAGCTACACCTTGAAGCTATCAGGTATAATTTATACCCTGACTGTAAATATTTATTTTAATGTATGTATTGCACATAAATGTATGGACATGTAAAATGAGTCTTGAGCAGTTTGTATAAAGTTAGTAATAAAATTTATTTTGAATTTCTTTTAATGTAAATTTTTGCAATGATGTATATAAATTACTGTCATTAATAAAATATGACTAGTAGTATTTTATTTTGAATTGAATGAAATTCATTAATGGTGGATTTGAATTTTGGAAGTTAATAAATGTGTTGAAATTGATTGAGATGATTGTGAATTTGAAGAAGTTGTTAAGAAAAATTATTAGAAGTGTTTTTTACAAGTATTAGAAGAATTGTTTTCTCAAAATACAGACGGCACTCTGCCGAAATTTTATAAAATTTATAGAAAAATAAAATGGGCCAAAAATTTTAACTAGTTTCAACTTTGAATAAATGATTTTAATACCTATTAAAAAATTCTCAACACTTATCAAAAATAAGAAAATCGTTTTAAAATCCCTTATAGGGTACTTAATGAGTTATTGGTAGGTGAAGTTCGGTAGTTCATTAGGTATTTTACGGGATCATGTTATGCCTTATAGAGGGGTAAGGTGTGACATGTTTTAGTGGCATCAGAGCAAAATTTTGAAGTATGTTTTAACTTGGGAATTTGTGCCTTTCCTTATTAAGTACAACTGCTCAATGTCCATATTTGTTACATATAGTGCATTACACCATAAATATGAACTAACGGAGGGAAATCTCCATGTGTTACTTGTTCAGGAGATACCCTAACTTCAGACTGAAATAGAAGAAGGGGATTGCTCAGTCGAGCAATCTGTTGAAGCTGAGGTACAAGGGGAAGCCCCAGCTTTACAGAATGTCAATGGATCAGTAGTGTAACATCCTCATTTTCGTAGTCCGTACATTCTACTGTTCCGATAGTTAATGTCTGTCCCGAAAAGTCGGAATGTCTGCAACGACACTTCGGTGATAATGAATAGACATATAATGATGAAATAAATAAGAAGAAAATGCAAGAAAAATCAAAGACAAATGAAAGAGAGAAAATGAAGCTAAGTTAAACGAGCCGACACTGCAGCGATGGGTGACTGCACTAGGAAGGCCGTTGCCGACTCCAGGACCACGGGGAACCCTCAGAATTTAATTATGGGACGTAAGTAAAGGCATATTGAAATATAATTGAGACTAGAATTATTAAAGAAAAATTAATAAATTAGTACAAAGAAAAATGAAAAATCGAGAAACAGATAAAAATCAATGTTACCGAAAAATCAGGAATATAACCCGAAGTGGAGTATTTTGGTCATTTAACACCTAGAGTTGCCTTTTGACCTAAATGTCCATTAAAAATAAATGATATTGCACTTAGAAAATGTCATGAAAAATTAAAATGGGATACAATATGTAAATAGTGAAAGAATTGAGCTAAATGTGCAAATTAGGAAACTTTTAAATCATTAAACATTAATTTATTGGTTAGTGCTCCACTAACCTTAAATAAATGGGATATATCAAAGTGGAATTGGGAAGAAATCATCATCTTCAAGCTTTCAAACTAACCAGCCGAAATTACCTCTATGGAAGTCCACCATGGCCAAACTCCCTCCATCACCATGCAACCATGTTCAAGCTCTCATTTCACCGTAGTTTCTTCATCAAAGCTTGCACACAAACCTTGGGCAGTATGTTGGAAGCAAAAAGAAGAGGATTTGATGAAGTTTTGGTGAAGCTCAAAAAAGGTTAGTGCTGATTTTTCATCCCTTGCTTCATTAAAGTTTGAATTAAGGTTGAGATGAGTTGGATGGTGAAGAAATTTGAAGGATTCGATGAGTTATTGATATATTCAATTTTGGACAGCCATGAAATTTTATTGTAGTTGAGTTTTTCTTATCTCTAATGGATGGAAATTAAGGTTGATTAACTTAAATGGAAGTGGTAGTAAGTTAATATCCAATGATGTGCATGTTAGTGCTTTAATTAAGGGTTTGAATATGGGTCTTGTTTGGTAGCCTATTAAATCATGAACTTGTTTGTGAATATGTAGTTTATTAATGAATAATGCTAGTATTAAATTGTGGGCAGTATGTGTAAGTGATATTGAAGTATGATTATGTTGAAGTGTATGTGTAATATTGACATTGAGATATGTTGAATTTTGGTGGAAGTGAATGTTGAACTTAATGGTGAATTGTGTGCATTGAGCACTTGAATATTCTGCCCAAAATTGTTGCTGGAATTGTGTACAATATATATATGGAAGTTTTATTGATTGAATATTGAAGTAATGAGGAGGAGAAGGAATATCAAATTGGAAGTGTTTGTGCTTTGTGCAGGTTGTGTATTGAAGGCAGTACCTAAACTAGGCCATAAGTGCCAAACTGTGAACCCAATTGGTATGAGGCCAATGGGGGGTGAAACTAGACACCAAATAGGCCAACTTTCATGTAGAAATGTTGCCAAAATTCTGCCTAGAAACTGACCTTAAAAATGACCAAATCCGGAATAGCAACCTTGCAACCCAGATTTTTGACCATATGAATAGTAGTCCTTGGGATGACCATATGAATAGTAGTCCTTGGGTCCAATTGACCTGAAATTTTTACCATGGTTAGTTTAGACATAGATCTATAATTCTTATGAGGAAACCAAAGCCCAAAAATGGCCAGAACCAAGTCAAATGGCTTGCAAAAGTTCGGGTACAAAAACTGCCAAACCAAAAGTGACCTAAAATTGATCAAATTTTGCACTAAAGGTGCAATCTGTCCAGCATTGGTAAATTGACCATATCTTGGTCTACACAACTCAGAATGACCTGAAATTTTGCCCCGTGTGCAATAAGATATAGACCTACAAGTTTGTAGTTTGGACCAAAACCCATAAACCAAGGGAACTAGGTCGTCCGACTAGGTCAAAATAGTACACCGAAATCCGGTAAATTGCAATAAAATGCAATACACTTGGAAATGAAATTGGTAACATATACCAACACTAAAGGGCTATAAAATGTGACATATTGGTAACATTAGAATTGACATAGAGCTACAATTTTGCTTCTTTGACCAGAAGCGAAAAACCAAGGGAAATAGGACTTTAAGCTAGACCAATCTAGCACACTAAAATTGCAAATTGGTAATTACATAAAATGATGCTTGAAGTGATTTGGCAATGAATGCCAACTTGTGAAAAGGGTAAATTGCATTATATTGACAACATATTGAATTGTAAATTGTGACATGTTGATGCTAGAATCAACCTATCCATGATGCATAAAAAGGTCAATAATTTTATTGACCAGTGAAAGGCATAAAGATGTATAAATCCTATGAATAAAGAATTAAATATGTAACATTGTAATATGCCCTAATTTGCTTAGTTGACTAGTTTGGATAGGTTGGCATGCCAATAGGATTCTGACAGCTGTTCTGTAAATGACTTTACGTCATATTGTGTTTTATGGCTTTATTATGCCATACTATGATTTTAATAGCCTATGGCTATACAGATTGTGTTATTATGCTCGGCTTAATGCCTGATTGATTATATGGCTTTTTAGCCACACTGTTTGCACACCAGGAGATACTTTGTGACCGATGGTGTGATGGCTTGAGGTACTAGGTACCCAGTGCTAGTATATCCGTTTATCCAGTCTGGTCAGTATATAGGCTACACGGGCAGTAATTCAAGTACTATTAAATTCAAATACCTAAATCAAGTCTACTGACATACAGCACCACCAAAAATTCGTAAACACTTTATTTACTTTATTTTAGTGTATACTTCTTTATATTTGGCACCACTAAGCAAAATTGCTTAGCACGTTACTTTTGTAACGCGTAGGTATTGGAGACACAACTGGGGAGCCTAGCAAACCTATGACCGGGTGAGACATCAAATCTGCACAGGAGTCCAGAGTCATCTGTACTGCATTGCATACATGGTAGGACTTAGGATATCTTGTATTTTGTACTTTTGCTGTATCTTTGAAATTCTGCCTTGTATTTTGTAATATTATGAAAGCTTTAAAGTTTGTAATATCTTGTACATATTAAATAACATGGAAATTTTCTGGATATATTTGAATTATTATGGACTGTATTATGGAACTGTTTAATTACTGTAAAAGTCTATTGACTTTATTGAGAAATAGAGACTGTGAAATATTTGAGATTTTGATATTATCATATTAAACTGTTTTTAACAGGTTTGGAAGGACAGTTTGTCCGAAATATAGATGGCACCTTGCCAAATTTTTATTACCATTTTTAAAACACTAATTTTATTAAAGTGTGAAAATAGAACCAGTATGCTATGAATAGCACATAAAGACTTCTTAAAATCAAATTGAGTTTAGAAAATGTGATAATCACATACTAAGTGCTCCGGCACGCCATGTAGCACGCCTTGCTCGGCTACACTGTAGACGGGTAAGGGGTGTTGCATTTAGTGATATCAGAGCACGGTTTAGGCGTTTTTGGACCTAGATAGATTGCATATCATGCATTGCATTGTAAGTGTTAAGATGACTCTAATGCAGATCCTTTGATTTGTTTTGTTATTTTGATCAGAATATGGACTCCACATCACAGAGAGCGGTAGATGAGAAAGTGGAAAGTCATGCTCCATCTATGACTGAACAAGGAGACAGGAGGGAACCTGCTCCACCAGTACCAAATGCACCAGCCACATTTTAGCAAATGGCTAAGTTCTTTAGACAAATGGCAGGAGTTATGCCACCACGACCACCTTCACATCAAAAATCTCATATGGAGAGACTCAGGAAGTTTGGAGCAGAAGACTTTCTGGGCAAAAGGGAAGATGATTCTGTCACAACTAAAAACTGGTTGGACAGAACTGGAAGAGTCTTGAAACAACTTCATTGTACTCCAGAGCAGAATTTGGAAGTCATTGTATTACCACTGCAAGATGATGCATACCAGTGGTGAGATACAATAACTAGTGAGGTGCCACCAGAACAGATAACTTGGGATTTCTTTCTCACTGAGTTCAGAAAGAAGTATGCAGGCAGTGTACACCTGGAAGAGAAGAGAAGGGAGTTTATTACCTCACGCCGAGACAAATGTGATGGCTGAATATGAAAGAGAATTTGTCGGTGAAATGCTATGGCGGGAAATAGTCCCTAATGAGGCACAGAGATGCAAGAGATTTGAGGAAGGACTCAATTATAACATTAAAGTAATGATTACAGCCTTGGGGATTATAGAGTTTGCCAAATTAGTGGAAGTTGCACTTAAGGTTGAAAAAGTTAGAATGAATGAGCAGAATAGAAAGGACAGACAGCAGAAAAGAGGTCAGGGTCAGACCGGTACATCTTCTGCCCCTAGCAAGAAATTCAAAGGTTCGCCTACTCAGAGTTTCAGTAGAGCACCAAGTCAGGGTCAATCACAGAGGCCCAAATCTCAGTTTGCACTAAGGAGAGGTCAGTCCACCCCTTCAATGGCTAGCTCTCCAGGGGGCAGTGAGGGCCCATTCCAAAGATCTGTTGCTTGCCCACATTGCCAAAAATGGCATAAGGGTGAATGTTGGAGGATGATAGGTGCTTATTTACGGTGTGGATGTACAGACCACCTAGTCCGAGATTGTCCTCGAAGAACTGCTACATCTACTCCAGTATCAACTGATAGGCCTACCCCTCCAGCTCCAAGGGGTAGAAGGCCGGGTAAGGCGGCCGGTACTTCCAAAACCCGACGTAATCTGTGGAGAGAGCAGAAGGCAGAAAACCAGCCAGAGCCTATGCTATACGGGCACAGGAAGAACAGGATGCTCCAGATGTCATCAAGGGTATGTTCCTCCTTTATAATACTTCTGTGCATGCATTAGTGGATCCTGGAGTAGTATTCATATATTTGTATCAAGCTGCCCGTTAAAAAGGGAATACCCGTAGAGGAAAGTGACCAAGATATCCTGGTCACAAATCCGCTAGGCCACAATGTGGTAGTAAACAAAGTGTATAAGGGCTGTCCATTGGAGATTTAAGGGAAAGAGTTCTCAGTAGACTTAATCGAACTGCCTTTCCATGAGTTTGATGTGATTTTGGGAATGGACTAGTTATCCCATCATCAGGCAATAATAGGTTGTAAATTGAAGAGAATCTCTCCAAAACAGCTGAACGAAGAAATAATAGTAGTGGGTGAAAGGACAGATTTCTTGTCCAATGTCATCTCAGCTACAGTTGCAAGGAGATGGTTGAGAAAAGGGTGTGAAGCCTATCTGGCACACGTGGTTGATACTAGGCAGGGTAAACTTGACTTGTCTGACATACCCACAATAAGGGATTTCTCTGAGGTATTTCCTGAGGAATTGCCTAGTTTGCCATCAGAAAGGAAAGTTGAATTTGCTATTGAGATTATGCAGTGCGGCTCAATTTCAATTGCTCCATATAGGATGGCACCTGCTGAATTGAAAGAGTTAAAAATCCAGCTACAAGAATTACTAGACAAGGGGTTCATATGCCCCAGTGTGTTACCGTGGGGAGCTCCAATACTATTTGTAAAGAAGAAAGATGGGTCACTGAGGTTATGTGTTGACTACCGGTAGTTAAACAGAGTAACAGTGAAGAACAAGTATCCGTTGCCTAGAATTGACGATCTGTTTGATCAGTTGAAGGGAGCCGATGTGTTTCTAGGATTGATCTCAGATCAGGGTATCATCAGCTAAGGGTTAAGGATGCAGATGTGCCTAAGACTGCATTTAGAACCCGGTATGGGCATTATGAATTCCTGGTGATGCCATTTGGGTTAACAAATGCTCCAGCAGCATTCATGGACCTTATGAATCGTATCTTCCATCCATATTTAGATCAGTTCGTAGTGGTCTTCATTGATGACATCCTGGTGTATTCCAAGGATAAAGCAGAACATGATGAGCATTTGAGAATTGTTCTGCAGACTCTAAAAGAGAAGAAATTGTATGCTAAATTGTCCAAGTGTGAGTTCTGGTTGAATGAGATTGCATTCCTTGGACATGTGGTATCAGCTGAAGGGATTAAAGTGGATCCCAAGAAGATTGAAGCAGTGATGGGATGGAAGCCTCCCAGAAATATAACTAAGATCAGAAGTTTCTTGGGGTTAGCTGAATATTATAGAAGATTTGTAAAGGGATTTTCCCTGATAGCTGCTCCAATGACCAAATTACTACACAAGAATATGAAATTTGACTGGAATGACAAGTGTCAAGCTAGTTTTGAGAGGCTGAAGGCTATGTTGACAGAGGCACCAGTGTTAACACAGCCAATGTCTAGAAAAGACTTTGTAGTCTACAGTGATGCCTCACACAATGGGTTAGAGTGTGTACTCATGCAAGAAGGGAAAGTAGTCGCATATGCTTCCAGGCAGTTAAGGCCACAAGAAAAGAATTACCCTACTCATGATTTAGAGTTAGCAGCAATTATCTTCGCATTGAAGATATGGAGGCATTACTTGTATGGAGAAAAATGCTACATATACACAGACCATAAGAGTCTGAAGTATCAGCCAACCCAGAAGGAACTTAATTTGAGACAGAGGCGATGGATTGAATTCCTGAAAGATTATGATTGTGTGATTGACTACCACCCTGGGAAGGCAAATGTAGTCGCTGATGCTTTAAGTAGAAAATCTATTATAGCATTAAGATCTTTGAATGCCCAACTGTCCTTAACTCATTATGGAGTTATTTTGGCTGAGTTGCAAGTGAAGCTAAATCTGTTACAACAGATACAGGATGGGCGAAGATGATGAGAAATTAATGGTTGTATGGGCAAAATCAGAGGAAGGAAATCAATATGAAGTGAAAGAAAATGGGTGCCTGTACTATAAAGAAAGAGTATGTGTACTAGATGATAAAGAGTTGAAAATCAGTATTCTGAAAGAAGCACATAACAGTGTCTATGCTATGCACACAGGAAGCACAAAAATATACCATGACACGAAACTCGTCATGGTGGCGGTATGAAGAAGGACATAGTTGACTATGTAACTAGATGCTTGACATGTCAGCAAGTCAAAGCAGAACATCAAGTTCCATCAGGTTTGTTACAGCCCATAAACATACCTGAATGGAAATGGGACTGAGTCACCATAGACTTTGTCAGTGGTCTACCTCTCACTCAGAAGAAGCATAAATATACCAAGGTATAAGGTCTTGTATGAGATAAATGCAGAATACATAGACAAAGGGTAATTTAACAGAGTTGGAATTGGTAAAAGAGACAGAAGGACTGGTAAAGAATCCTAGTATGAGAGATCAAGAAACTAATGAATAATAGAATTTCATGAGTAGGAGTACTAAAGGCAGAGGAAAACAATGATGGAAAAGTGAATAAAATTATGAGACAATGATAAGCTCGATTGTTTGAATTAGATAAATTTCGAAGACGAAATTCCTTTTTAGAGGGGAAGAGTTGTAACATCCTCATTTTCGTAGTCCGTACATTCTACTATTCCGACAGCTAATGTCTGTCCCGGAAAGTCGAAATGTCTGGAACTACACTTCGATGATAATGAATAGACATATAATGATGAAATAAATAAGAAGAAAATTCAAGAAAAATCAAAGACAAATGAAAGAGAGAAAATGAAGCTAAGTTAAACGAGCCGACACCGCAGCGATGGGTGACCGCACTGGGAAGGCCGTTGCCGACCCCAGGACCGCGGGGAACCCTCATAATTTAATTCTAGGATGTAAGTAAAGGTCTATTGAAATATAATTGACACTAGAATTATTAAAGAAAAATTAATAAATTAGTACAAAGAAAAACGAAAAATCGAGAAACAGACAAAAATCGGTGTTACCGAAAAATCGGGAATATAACCCGAAGTGGAGTATTTTGGTCATTTAACACCTAGAGTTGCCTTTTGACCTAAATTTCCATTAAAAATAAATGATATTGCACTTAGGAAATGTCATGAGAAATTAAAATGGGATACAATATGTAAATAGTGAAAGAATTGAGCTAAATGTGCAAATTAGGAAACTTTTAAATCATTAAACATTAATTTATTGGTTAGTGCTCCACTAACCTTAAATAAGTGGGATATATCAAAGGGGAATTGGGCAAAAATCATCATCTTCAAGCTTGGGAAATAACCAGCCGAAATTACCTCCATGGAAGTCCACCATGGCCAAACTCCCTCCATCACCATGCAACCATGTTCAAGCTCTCATTTCACCATAGTTTCTTCATCAAAGCTTGCACACACACCTTAGGCAGTATGTTGGAAGCAAAAAGAAGAGGATTTGATGAAGTTTTGGTGAAGCTCAAAAAAGGTTAGTGCTAGTTTTTCATCCCTTGCTTCATTAAAGTTTGTATTAAGGTTGAGATGAGTTGGATGGTGAAGAAATTTGAAGGATTCGATGAGTTATTAATATAGTCAATTTTGGACAGCCATGAAATTTTATTGTAGTTGAGTTTTTATTATCTCTAATGGATGGAAATTAAGGTTGATTAACTTAAATGGAAGTGGTAGTAAGTTAATATCCAATGATGTGCATGTTAGTGCTTGAATTAAGGGTTTGAATATGGGTCTTGTTTGGTAGCCTATTAAATCATGAACCTATGTGTGAATATGTACTTTATTAATGAAGTATGCTAGTATTAAATTGTGGGCAGTATGTGTAAGTGATATTGAAGTATGATTATGTTGAAGTGTATGTGTAATATTGATATTGAGATATGTTGAATTTTAGTGGAAGTGAATGTTGAACTTAATGGTGAATTGTGTGCATTAGGCACTTGAATATTCTGCCCAAAATTGTTGTTGGAATTGTGTACTATATATATATGGAAGTGTTATTGATTGAATATTGAAGTAATGAGGAGGAAAAGGAATATCAAATTGGAAGTGTATGTGCTTTGTGCAGGTTGTGTATTGAAGGTAGTACCTAAATTAGGCCATAAGTGCCAAACTGTGAACCCAATTGGTATGAGACAATAGGGGGGTGAAACTAGACACCAAATAGGCCAACTTTCATGTAGAAATGTTGCCAAAATTCTGCCTAGAAACTGACCTTAAAAATGACCAAATCCGGAATAGCAACCTTGCAACCCAGATTTTTGACCATATGAACAGTAGTCCTTGGGATGACCATAACTCACTCAAAACAGGTCCAATTGACCTGAAAGTTTTACCATGGTTAGTTTAGACATAGATCTACAATTCTTATGAAGACACCAAAGCCCAGAAATGACCAGAACCAAGTTAAATGGCTTGCAAAAATTCGGGTACAAAAAGTGCCAAACCAAAAGTGACCTAAAATTGACCAAATTTTGCACTAAAGGTGCAATATGTCCAGCATTGGTAAATTGACCATATCTTGGTCTACACAACTCAGAATGACCTGAAATTTTGCCCCGCATGAAATAAGACATAGACCTACAAGTTTGTAGTTTGGACCAAAACCCATAAACCAAGGGAACTAGGTCGTCCGACTAGGTCAAAATAGTATATCGAAATCCGGTAAATTGCAATAAAATGCAATACACTTGGAAATGAAATTGGTAACATATACCAACACTAAAGGGATATAAAATGTGACATATTGGTAACATTAGAATTGACATAGAGCTACAATTTTGCTTCTTTGACCAGAAGCTAAAAACCAAGGGAAATAGGACTTTAAGTTAGACCAATCTAGCACACTAAAATTGCAAATTGGTAATTACATAAAATGATGCTTGAAGTGATTTGGTAATGAATGCCAACTTGTGAAAAGGGTAAATTGCATTATATTGACAACATATTGAATTGTAAATTGTGACATGTTGATGCTAGAATCAACCTATCCATGATGCATAAAAAGGTCAATAATTTTATTGACCAGTGAAAGGCATAAAGATGTATAAACCCTATGAATAAAGAATTAAATATGTAACATTGTAATATGCCCTAATTTACCTAGTTGACTAGTTTGGATAGGTTGGCATGCCAATAGGATACTTACAGCTGTTCTGTAAATGACTTTACGTCATATTGTGTTTTATGGCTTATTATGCCATACTATGATTTTAATAGCCTATGGCTATACAGATTGTGTTATTACGCTCGGGTTAATGCCTGATTGATTATATGGCTTTTTAGCCACACTTTTGTTAGTAGTATGTCCTAGAGCATATTATTTAGTATGTATCTTATACATATTTTATTAATAAAAGGCATTTTCACTTTTCCGTTTACATAATATATTTATGTGTAATAGAAAAGGTCCATTGATATTTTGTTAGAAATATTATTCTTAAGTTGTTAAGAATATGAGTGACAATATTTCTAGCAAAAAGTATCATAAATAGGTTCACAATCGAGGATACTTCATAATAAGGACATGACTTATCCAGAAAGATTGTATTCATGTTTGTTCCCAAGTTATTTATATGAGATATAAATAAGGTGGAATGGTGAGTCTCATGCCATATGACAAACATGATAGGCACTTATAAATGATAAGTAGGCCGAACCAGTGACACTTATAACAAGCACATGGAGTTTACTCTTGTCAATATTTTGTCATAAATCATATCGTGCATATAATCTGTAGACACGAGATAGCATGATTATCTTGTATATAGGTAGTTTGAGTTTGATATCGCTTTCATACTTGTAATTGTGTATAGGTATATGGGCATCTTGGCTCCTACAAGAAATATAATGAGCTATGACTTCATCAAGATGCAATCAGTTCCTCTAACTAAATAGAGATAAAATACTATGTTCATTTAATTGTTCTTGATGTTTCAAGTTCTGGCCAGACAGATAGATTTATTCGAAAAGAGTTTACGATGAGAAAATCTTTTAAATAAAGAACTGGAATTAAAATAGAAAATAATATTCATATCAAATGGAGTTTGAGATAAACCATGAAAACAAATAGAGTTGGGATTTTGAAACAGAGAGATTCTAGTGCATGTTAACATATGATTATAGGTTCATTTAAGGTAAACCTTATTACTAATTGGGTGGCCATGGCATGCTATGCTAGGTGTTAACCATGGTCTATGAGGTTCATAAAATGATTTAGAGAAATCATTTATGGTAAGAAAGAGTTCTGATGATATTAAGAGTTGATATCATGTCTCATTGCCAATTAGTGATGAGCCTAGTAAGTCACACGCATACACAAGTTATCACCTATTCAAATATGATTTAATTAATTAATTAAAGAGTTTAATTGATTAATTAAATAGGTTTAGTTTGCAATTAAATTGCAAAGTCCCTAGCATGACTTGAAACCAAATCTAGATTATTGGATGTGTAGTATAAATTAAATTTATATTTAAAGTGTTTAAATATGAATTTAATTAATGATAAATTAATTAATAGAGATTAATTAATTAATTTATATTTGATATAAATTAATTAGAAGAAGAAAAATAATTATTTTGGGTCAAGAACTCAAAATTAAGACACAGGGGCATTTTAGTCATTTCACAGTGTGACACGTGGCACCATGAGATGGTGACACATGGGATTACACATAAGCTTGCCAAATGTTTTTTTTAATCATGTAAGATGATTAAAATCAAGATTAAATATAGGTTTGACACTTGGCACAATGTGATTGGGTCACTTAAACCTAAAGCTAATCAAAGGGTGACATGTGGCAAGGGTTTAATGTGTTAACCTAGCTATTTAAGTGTGGTTATGAAAAGAAAAAATAACCAGCAGCCACTCCTCTCCTTTGTCACGCCACTTTGAGGCTTTTTATTTATTCTTCTTCATCTCTCATCAATTAAAAGAGATTAGCCATCAATCTCTTGAATTAAGAAGACCATAAATTGTTTCTAGTGTCCTGTTTGCATCTCTAATCTCTTAAAAGGCAGAACTTGAATTTCTAATTAATAGAAAAGGCTTTAGAAGCTGTTCAAGGGCTTCCATAGGTGTTCTTGGTGTGGACAAGCTAGAGGGACAACATCTGGTGTCCTGAAGACGAATCTCAAAGGCGCAGACACGCTACAGTGCATCAAGAGGTTAATGTAATCGTTCTTGATTTAATCTAGGGTTCTAAAATTAATCTGATTAATTTTAAAATATTAAATGGCAAATACATATCCAAAAACATATTAAAAGAGTTTTAATATGTTGTTTATCATTGAAATCAAATAGATAAAAATAAATCTTGCATGATGCATGTGACCCTAGGTGAAAATTTTTGAATTCAATGGTATAAACTTGTGTTTTTCACGCTTCCGTTCCTTCAATTGGTATCAGAGCCACTATATTTGCCATTTAGATTGTTGATTATATGATTTAATTATGTGATTTGATCATGAGATGATTGACCCATTGCTGGTTGCAATGGATGTGTGGCGGCACACATGGTGAAGCCACCATTGGTGGCGGCAACAAAGCTTCTTCAAGGTGGCGCAAGGTTTGCTTTTTAATTTACAATTGTTGTATGATCTAAAAGCTCATCCTATGTCTAATTAAATTTTTTAATTAGAATTTTAATCACACAATTAAATTATGATTCAAATCAGAATTTTAAAAATTGTTTGAATGTGATTCAAATCTGAATTTTAAAAGTTGTTTGAATGTGATTCAAATCTGAATTTTTAAAGTTGTTTGAATCATATTTAAATCTGATTTTTTAAAATTGATTGAATAAAATTCAGATCTGATTTTTTAAAAAATGTTTGAATGTGATTCAAATCTGATTTTATAAAAAACATTTGAATGTGATTCAAATCTGAATTTTTAAAGTTGTTTGAATGTGGTTCAAATCTGAATTTTTAAATTTGTTTGAATGAGATTCAAATCTGAATTTTTAAATTTATTTGAATCATATTCAAATCTGGATTTTTAAGTTGAATATGAGATATTCAATTTAATTTAAGTATGTATGTTTTATTTAATTGTTAAATAGTGATATACATGATGGATGATCATGGACTATAAAAGACCAATGTGATTGGATTTATTTCTTTTATGTTTCTTTGGGATTGTAAATTAATTAATTTATTTTAATTCATTTTGGGCATGTATTATTAAGTTTGTAATAAATTTTGCGTTATAATTTCATTTATTTAAGTTCTTGTAAATTCGCCTTGGTATGCCAAGGATTACCATATAATATTGGATTGCAAGAAGTTCAAGGAGGTCAAGAGCATTGGTGGGACCAGTGGGAGGAATTCAAGATCAAGTGTTGATTATGTACTCCTTCAGCAACTCTTGTAAAATGAATGAATGAATGAAATGCACCTAGGAATGCCCTGTTTCAATTCTTGGTGGCTCAGAATTGAATCCCTTAGAAAGTCCATGATCATACCATATTTATTGCTTATCCATGAATGCATGAGATGTATGGGAATGTATGCTATTATATGATATATGCATGCTAATTGGATAATGTGCAAAGTGAGACCTTAATAGTAATTAGAATGGCCATAAAATCTTCCAAACAAATGATTAAGTTGGAAATGTTATAATTAAAGTAATTATAACATAGGCCCTCCATTAGGGCAATTATTTTAAGAAATTTTAAATAGTTGCATAAGATGCAATTAATTTAAGAGATTTTCTTAAGAATAATTATTAAGCATGAGATGTTGTAAATATGTAAATGGTTTAGTGGCCAATATTGGATGTACCTGAGGACATTAAAATTATTTGCATAATTACTGGCTCAATGGGATCAACTTAACTAATGCAAGATAAGTCAATAATGGATGTACCTGAGATTTTGAGCATTAGGGGCCAGGTAAAGGATTGAACCTTACATGAGATGTGATGGGCAAGGAGTTGCTCACTTATAGTTTATTGTAATTCTAATAATGGATGTACCTGAGGATGATCAATAGAATTATAAGAATTCAATCACCCACTAGAAATCCATCCAACTAGGATTTCCGTTTTCTACTTTGGAAGTGTAAGATTTGCTAAGTTAGTGGGAGGACCAATTTGATTAAAAGACCATAATCATTTTTGTTAATTACATGATACATTTACTAATTAATTTGGTTATTTTCTGCAGTTAATTTTTTGATAAAAATGAGCACAAAACAACCACCACCATCCAATATCCTTGCAAGCATACTTGATCACAATAGGTTGACAGGACCTAATCACGATTGGCTAAGAAATTTGAAACTTGTCCTGAACCTTGAACATATAGGATATGTTCTAGATTCAAATGTTCCTAGTCCCTTACCTCTAGAGGCCACACAAGAGGAACATGAAACTTTGGACAAGTGGAAGGAGCATGATATGAGAGCTAAGTGTTACATGCTTGCTTCCATGAGTAATGAGTTACAGAAGCAACATGAGAACATGCAGAGTGCGAGTGAGATCCTCCTTCACCTACAAGAGTTGTATCTTTGAGCACGGCGAGAATGCTAGGTATGAGATATCTAGACAGCTATTCCGTATGAGGATGTCCGAGGGAGAATGTTGGGGATCATGTCCACAAGATAATTCGGTGATTGAGCGATTGGAACATCTTGACTTCAACATGGATTTCCAACTACAAACGAATTTGATCCTTGATCCCTTCACGAGTCTTTTGGGAATTTTGTGACAAATTTCCATATGACTAAACAGGAATGCACCTTAGCTGGTTTACTCAACATGCTGGTTATTGCCCAAAAGAATATGCCAGGCAATAAAGGAAAAGAGGTAGCTTTGGTTGCATCTTCTTCTACTGGAAAGTCCAACAAGAAGAAGGGCAATAAGAAAAAGAAACCTCAGATTCCTGGTCCTTCCAAGAAAATAGCTAAACAGAAAAGGAAGACTAAAGCTGATGGAGGCAAAGGAAAGTGTTTCCACTGCCAACAGGAAAGTGTTTCCATTGCCAGTAAGAAAGTGTTTTCACTGCCCAGAGTATAGCAATCTAAAAGAATGCAATGCCATGGTGAAAACCAACTCAAGTTCAAAATATATTTGGCACTTAAGGTTATGTCATGTTGCAGAAGATAGGATTGCAAAACTGGAGAAAATGGGGATTTTATCCTCATTGGGCTCTGAGCCTACTCCAACTTGTGAATCTTGCCTTCAGGGCAAAATGACTAGATCACCCTTTATTGGACAAGGGCTAAGAGCTGAAAATATTTTGGAGCTAATACATAGTGATGTATGTGGTCCATTTAAGGAAATGACTAGAGGGGGCTTTCATTATTTTATTACCTTTACTGATGATAAATTAAGGTTTGGGTATTTGTATTTGATGAAATACAAACATGAATCTTTTGAAAAGTTCAAAGAATTTAAATCTGAAATAGAAAATCAAACAGGAAAGAGTATTAAAGCTCTTCGATCAGATCTTGGAGGTGAATATTTGAGTACTGAATTTGATGAATACTTGAGAGAGCATGGCATTGTTTCTCACCGACTCCTCCAGAACGCATACAACTGAATGGTGTATCTGAAAGGAGAAATCGTACCCTATTGGATATGGTACGTAGTATGATGAGCTATACTGATATGCCAATCTTCTTTTGGGGATTTGCATTAGAATTAGTGTAACACCCCCATTTGCATAGCCTGGTAGATTTTACTATTCCGGTGACCAGTGTCGGCCCGGACAATTAAGGGAATTAGAACCACACTTAAGTCAATTAGAGAAGCTATAAACACAAATAATTAATAATGCCAATTAGTTGAGTATAAATAAGAAAAACAGAACAGAAGAAGTTAAACGAGCCGAGAGTCACAGCGATGGGTGACCTCCTGAACGATCGCGAAGTCGTTTTAAACTCAAATTTCAACCGTAAGTGTGACGCCATGGTCCTTAGGACCCTTATGAATCTGATGGAAAGCAGAAAATCACAAAAAGAACTGTTAAGCTACCAAATAATTAGGTCGGGAGCCGAAAGAAATATGGAATTATTTGCAAACCAGATGAAGCAGCGAGGGGCAATTTGGTCAATTGACCAGAGTGACTCGACCTAATCACAAATAAAATCGGAGAAAAGAAAATTTCAGAGTCGGGAATTAAATTAAAGAACCAATAGAAAAATAAATAAAAAAAAAGAAAAAGAAAAAGGAATTTTAAAAAGGTAGTGACATCATCATGGATGACATCAATTATGATGTCATAATTGAATTTAATTTTCCCACTAAAATTGACTAAGTTAAAAATCTATTACTTTAGACAAATAACATAAAAAAAAAAAACAAAACTCTCATCTTCTTCCTCCTACCCATAAACCGTTTCTCTCTCTCTCTCTTAGGTTTCTCTCAAAATCCACCATAACCACACAATTTGGAGCTTTTAAACATAGCTTCACTCCATAAAGCCTACCCAAACTTTATAGAAAATCTCTAATTAACTCTAAATTGGAAGATTGAGAGAAAGGGAGTGAAGAAATTGAGGGAAGAAAGTGAAGATTCAAAAGTCTCACAAGAGGTAAATTCTCTCTCTTTTAATTTAATTGGTTTATAAGTGTAAGTTTAAGGTTGAAAGTGAGAATTTTATGATAATATGAAAAGAAAAACAATTTTTGAGGAACTATGTATGAAATTGGACAGCTAGGGTTATGTTTGAAATGGATGTTTTGATGCAAACAATGAAGTTGTTAAGTGTAAATGAATGGATGAGTATCACATATACATTTAGAATTCAACAAATGCAATAATTTAGTGAGATAGGGTTTGGATGCCTAGGGTTTTAAGGCAAATTTTGGAGAAATGCATAAATGATGATTTTGACCTATTGTGAGATGAAAAATGGTCAATAATGACCAAAAGAGATGTGTGGGAATTTTTGGAATGAAAACCAAATTCGTAGGTCAAATGGTCATGCTGCTGGCAGCATGACCAAACCTACTTTGAAGGACCAAAACGGAAATTTTACAAGTCCAATTGATATACCACTAATTGGAGATGAAAATAAACATAAAAGGGCATAATTTTCATTAAGGAACCATGCCCAAAAACTGACCAAAACTTAGTAAAACAATTGACCAAAGTGAAATGAGAGCAGGCTGCCACTGCACCAAACTGACCAAATGAATAGTAACTGTTCATTTGGTCATAATTCGAGCTATACAGGTCAAATTGACCTGAAATTTTACCAGAAATTAGATAAGATATAGATATAAAACTTTCATGAAGAACACCACCCCAAATTATGCCATTAACCCATTCAAATTATTGAGCAAAGTTGAGTTACTGTACCTGCAATTCTGCAGAATTCCATTTGAGCAGTAATGTTTGAAGGGCTATAACTCTCTCTAGGATACTCAGATTTAGGTGATTCTTGAACCGATGGAAACCTAAGACATAGTAGAACATTTCATATGAAGAAAGTTAGACCAAATTATGAACTTAACTTGATTAAATTACTAAACAAATTTGGACCAAAAATCTGCCAGAACCAAAATCTCAGCATGAACAGTGCACGTAAACAGTAATTGTATTTTGGCCATAACTTGAGCTACAAAACTCCGATTGGGGTAATCCAAAAATGAGAATATACTTAAGACAATAAGGAACATTTTCTATGAAGGAAGGTTTGTCAAATTCCAACAGTAAAAGGACCAATGAAACAGTACAATTTAGAACTCCAAAACCAAAAATTGGCAATTTTGCCTAAAAGACCTAAGCTTTGAGAAAATGGCCAAAACCAAAAAATTTAATGATCAAAATGTGGTATGTGGGTGAATTTGGAGTTCCCATACCCATTAAGCCTTAGAAAGTCAATAATTTGACTTGAATAGTGCAGTGAATAGTAACCTAAAACACAAAATTTCAAGAACGTCAAATTTAGCACATTAAAGCTAGGTAAAAGTGAAGTTAAATTTATTTTTGGATTTATGTTAAATTATGGTACTGAAACACTATAAAATTGTGTGTTTCAGTGGAAAAGAATACCGAGACAGAACCCAAGGAGTTGAGTCAAGGCCAATAGGCTACTCATTTGAGGTTTGTGCACGACTAACTCTTTTGTTGTTTTTCAATTCCAAATTGATTTGAAATAAATTTATTATATGATTCATGATTTTTGTTGTGTTGAGAATTTTCACTTATTGAATGAAATTGTATAATTTGAATATAAATTTTCTTATGCATTTAAGGATTTATTGCATTGCTTTGATGATTGTAAATATTAAGTTTGATGTGTTGCCAACCTTGAACATGAATTTATGATGATTAAATATGCTGATGATTTGTACACACTTTGTAAATAAAAATTGTTTTGAATATGATTTGAAACCACAGTTGACATGACAAAATATATTGTGAATTCTCATTAGCTTGTCTAGTGAGATAACTCCTCCACTTGATGGGGCGAGTTTCTTCCTCTCTGGCTTGCCAGTTGGGGAATGATGTGAATGAGTACTCATATATACTAGCTAGTCTTTGTTTCTCCCTTTTAGCCTCGGTTATTGGGAGAATGTGAAATGTCGTGGTGTACAACACGGCATCTATTCGAATTTTGGGTCATGGGTTCGACTGTGTGTATTATTGGCAATGCCCTTTAAATTATGCATAATTTGATAAATTGTGATTGAAATAAATAATTTGTTAATGATTCAAAAATTTTTGCATTGTCTCGGAATTTAAAAGAAATGTAAATAAATAGTTACTATTTGATCAAAATGTTATTCGAATGAATAATTTGCATGAATGAAAATGTTGATTTCTGAAGGTCATGGATTTTGAAGAATCTAGAAATTTTAAAATTCTATTTGTTATGAATTGTCAAGCATAAATTGTATTAAGTTTTAAATTATTAGTTTGTGCACCACTGAGTTCACCACTCAGCGATAGCTTGTTATGCTGTCGCAGATATAGAACTAGAGGAGCAATGATTGAGTGCTGAGGGCAGAGAGCCACCTGCTAGAAGTTATCGGTTATAATTTATACCCTGACTGTAAATATTCATTTTGATGTATGTATTGCACGTAATTGTATGGACATGTAAAATCGGTCTTGAGCAGCTTGTACAAAGTTTGTATAAAATTTGTATAAAGTTGTAATATATATATTGTAGTTTGAAACTCTCTTAATGTAAATTTTGTAATGATGTATCTAAATTGTTTCGTTCCTAATGAAATATGAATGAAACTATTTTAATTAATTTGAATGAAATGTATTGCTAGTATATTGAGGATTATTGAATTTTAAACTTGAGAAATGGATTGAGTTGATTGTGAAATTGAAGCAGTTGTTGAGAAAAATTTTTAGAAGTGCTTTTTACAGGTATTTGAAGAACTGTTTTCTCAAAATACAGAGGGAACTCTGTCAAAATTTTCATAAAATTTACGGAAAAAGAAAATGGGCTAAAATTTCCAACTAGATTTAATTTAACTAAATGTTTTAAGTACTTATTAGAAAATGCTCACCACTTGTCAAAAATAAGAAAATTATTTTAAAATCCCTTGTAGGGTACTTAATGAGTTATCGGTAGGTGAAGTTCGTTAGGTATTCTACGGGATCATGTTATACCTTACAGAGGGGTAAGGTGTGACAATCAGCTTTGTATATTCTGAATAGGATTCCATCAAAATCAGTTTCTTCCACACCTTATGAGATATGGCATGGAAGAAAACAAAGTCTTAAGCATGTTAAGATTTGGGGTTGTCCAGCTTATATCAAAAGTGAACAACGATAAATTGGAGACCAGATCAGAAAAAGGTCGATTTGTTAGATATCCAAAAGATAGTTTTGGATATTATTTTTATTTGCCTACTTCACAAAAGGTTGTGATAAGTAGAGATGCCACATTTCTTGAACAAAAGTTTGTTCAAAAAGGAGGCAAAGGAAGGCAAATAGAGTTAGAATTGGAGAATTCTGACCAACCAACAGATCAGATGGATATAGATCCATCTAGTCAACCTATACCTGTTGATGAAACATCTATAGTTGTTCCTCGTAGAACAACCAGGGTATCTCACCCATTAGTGAGATATGGTTTTCTTCATGAAGAAGAACAAGAGTTGTCTACTCATGAAGAAGTAGATCATAGAGATGATCCACTTACTTATGAAGAAGCTATATCAGATACAGACTCTTCAAAATGGATTGATGTTATGAAATCCGAGATTGATTCCATGTATAAGAATCAAGTTTGAGATCTTGTTGACCCACCTAAAGGTATTGTACCTATAGGGAACAAATGGGTTTTCAAGAAGAAAATTGGTTCTGATGGAAAGGTAGAGACCTATAAGGCAAGGCTAGTAGTGAAAGGGTTTCGCCAAAGGCAAAGAGTCGACTATGAGGAGACTTTCTCGCCTGTTGCCATGCTTAAATCAATTAGGATTTTATTAGCAATAGCTGTATGCTATGATTATGAGATTTGGCGGATGGATGTCAAAGCGACTTTCTCAATGGATACATTGATGAAAACATTTTCATGGAACAACTTAGGGGTTTTGAATCCCAAGATGGTTCCAAGGTATGCAAGCTAAAGCAATCCATTTATGGGTTGAAACAAGCTTCGAGGAGTTGGAACATCCGTTTTGATGAAGCCATTAAATCCTTTGGTTTTATCAAAAATGAGGATGAGCCATGTGTATATAAGAAGGTTAGTGACAGTGCTATCACTTTCCTTGTCTTATATGTGGATGACATATTGTTGATGGGTAATGACACAGGTATGTTGACAACTATAAAGGTATGGTTGTCAAATACATTCTCCATGAAAGACTTAGGGGAGGCAACCTATATTCTTGGGATTCGCATCTATAGAGATAGAGCGAAAAGAATAATTGGTTTATCCCAAAGTCTATACTTGGAAAAGGTGTTAAAGAGGTTTAACATGCTTGATTCCAAGAGAGGATTGTTACCAGTGAGACATGGTATCCACCTTTCTAAAGAGATGTCTCCAAAGACTCCTGAAGAAAGAGATAAGATGGCCAAGATTCCATATGCTTTGGCTATTAGAAGTTTAATGTATGCAATGTTGTGTACTAGGCCGGATATCGCATATGCTGTTAGTTTGACTAGCAGGTATCAATCCAATCCAGGTTTGGAACACTGGATAGTCACAAGAATATCCTTAAGTACTTGAGAAGAACTAAGGATTTATTCTTGATTTATGAAGGTGGAGACATGCAATTGGATGGTTATCGATTCGATTTCCAATCGGATATCGATGATAGAAAGTCTACCTCTAGATATGTGTTCATTTGTAATGGAGGTGCGATCGGTTGGAAGAGTTCCAAAAGAGCACGCATTGCAGATTCCCCTACAGAGGTGAGTATATTCTTGCATCAAATCTGCAAAGGAAATTTGTTTGGATAAAGAAGTTCGTGATGAACTTGCAGTAGTTCCTTCCATTGAGTCGGTAGTTCCACTGCTGTGACAACAATGGAGCGATCATCTGAGCTAAGGAACTAAGGTCTCACCCAAAATCCAAACACATAGAAAGGCACTACCACATTATCGGAGAAATAGTTGGGCGGCGATGTAGCCATGCAAAAATAGCATCACTGAAAATCCAGTGATCCATTCACTAAGCCTATGTCAGACTTCGATTAGACCGACTTCTTGAGAAGATAGGTCTTAGATAGTGTAATGAATGGCTCTAGTGCTAGTGGGAGTTTGTTAGTAGTATGCCCTAGAGCATATCATTTAGTATGTATCTTGTACATATTTTATTAATAAAATGCATTTCCACTTCTCCGTTTATATAATATATTTATGTGTAATAGAAAAGGTCCATTGATATTTTGTTAGAAATATTATTCTTAAGTTGTTAAGAATATGAGTGACAATATTTCTAGCACAAAGTATCATAAATAGGTTCACAATCGAGGATACTTCATAATAAGGACATGACTTATCTAGAAAGATTGTATTCATGTTTGTTCCCAAGTTATTTATATGAGATATAAATAAGATGGAATGGTGAGTCTCATGCCATATGACAAACATGATAAGCACTTATAAATGATAAGTAGGCCGAACCAGTGACACTTATGACAAGCACATGGAGTTTACTCTTGTCAATGTTTTGTCATAAATCATATCAGTGCATATAATCTTTAGATCTGAGATAGCACAGTTATCTTGTATATAGGTAGTTTGAGTTTGATACTGCTTTCATACTTGTACTGTGTATGGGTATATGGGCATCGGTTGGCTCCTACTAGTTATATATGGAGGTAGGTGTTGATCAAGATGGAATCTGTTCCTCTAAGTAAATAGAGATAAAATCCTATGTTCATTTAATTGTTCTTGATGTTTCAAGTTCCTGGCCAGGACAGATAAATTTATTCGAAAGAGTTTCTAATGAGAAAATCTTTTAATCAAGAACTGGAATTAAAAGAGAACATAATATTCATAGCAACTGGAGTTTCACATACACCATGACTCCAGCTTGATATGGGATTATGTAATAGAGAGATTCTAGTGCATGGTAACATATGATTATAAGTTCATTTAAGGTAAACCTTATTACTAATTGGGTGGCCATGGCATGCTATGCTAGGTGTTAACCATGGTCTATGAGGTTCATAAAATGATTTAGACAAATCATTTATGGTAAGAAAGAGTTCTGATGATATTAAGAGTTGATATCATGTCTCATTGCCAATTAGTGATGAGCCTAGTAAGTCACACACATACACAAGTTATCACCTATTTAAATATGATTTAATTAATTAATTAAAGAGTTTAATTGATTAATTAAATAGGTTTGGTTTGCAATTAAATTGCAAAGTCCCTAGTATGACTTGAAACCAAATCTAGATTATTGGATGTGTAGTATAAATTAAATTTATATTTAAAGTGTTTAAATATGAATTTAATTAATGAGAAATTAATTAATATAGATTAATTAATTAATTTATATTTGATATAAATTAATTAGAAGAAGAAAAATAATTATTTTGGGTTAAGAACTCAAAATTAAGACACAGGGGCATTTTGGTCATTTCACAGTGTGACACGTGGCACCATGAGATGGTGACACATGGGATTACACATAAGCTTGCCAAATGTTTTTTTTTAATCATGTAAGATGATTAAAATCAAGATTAAATATCGGTTTGACACTTGGCACAATGTGATTGGGTCACTTAAGCCTAGAGCTAATCAAAGGGTGACATGTGGCAAGGGTTTAATGTGTTAACCTAGCTATTTAAGTGTGGTTATGAAAAGAAAAAATAACTTGCAGCCACTCCTCTCCTTTGTCACGCCACTTTGAGGCTTTTTATCTATTCTTCTTCATCTCTCATTAATTAAAAGAGATTAGCCATCAATCTCTTGAATTAAGAAGACTATAAATTGTTTCTAGTGTCCTGTTTGCATCTCTAATCTCTTAAAAGGAAGAACTTGAATTTCTAATTAATAGAAAAGGCTTTAGAAGCTGTTCAAGGGCTGCCATAGGTGTTCTTGGTGTGGACAAGCTAGAGGGACAACATCTGGTGTCCTCAAGACGAATCTCAAAGCGCAGACATTTGCGATGCATCAAGAGGTTAGTGTAATCGTTCTTGATTTAATCCAGGGTTCTAAAATTAATCTGATTAATTTTAAAATCTTAAATGGCAAATACAGATCCAAAAACATATTAAAAGAGTTTTAATATGTTGTTTATCATTGAAATCAAATAGATAAAAATAAATCTTGCATGATGCATGTGACCCTAGGTGAAAATTTTTTAATTCAATGGTATAAACTTGTGTTTTTCACGCTTCCGTTCCTTCAACTGTTTGCACACCGGGAGATACTTTGTGACCGATGGTGTGACGGCCCGAGGTACTAGGTACCTAGTGCTAGTATATCCGTTTATCCAGTCTAGTCAGTATATAGGCTACACGGGCAGTAATTCAAGTACCATTAAATTCAAATACCTAAATCCAGTCTACTGACATGCTGCACTACCAAAACTTCGTAAAAACTTTATTTACTTTATTTTAGTGTATATTTCTTTATATTTGGCACCACTAAGCAAAATTGTTTAGCACGTTTCTTTTGTAACGCGTAGGTATTGGAGACACATTTGGGAGCCAGCGGACCCACGATGGGTGAGACATC
Organism: Hevea brasiliensis; assembly: GCF_030052815.1. NCBI lineage: Eukaryota > Viridiplantae > Streptophyta > Magnoliopsida > Malpighiales > Euphorbiaceae > Hevea > Hevea brasiliensis. The sequence goes on along the minus strand of NW_026614599.1, from coordinate 40,949 downwards.
GGATCTGCACGAGAGTCGAGTCATCTGCACTACATTGCATACATGGTAGGACTTATGATATCTTGTATTTTGTACTTTTGCTGTATCTTTGAAATTCGGCCTTGTATTTTGTAATATTATGAACGCTTTAAAGTTTGTAATATCTTGTACATATTAAATAACATGGAAATTTTCTGGATATATTTGAATTATTATGGACTGTATTATGGAACTGTTTAATGATTGTAAAAGTGCATTGACTTTCTTGAGAAATAGAGTATGAAATATTTGAGATTTTGATATTAGCATATTAAACTATTTTCAACGAGTTTGGAAGGGCGGTTTGTCAGAAATAGATGGCACCTTGCCAAATTTTTATTACCATTTTTAAAACACTGATTTTATTAAAGTGTGAAAATAGAACCAGTATGTTATGAATAGCACATAAAGACTTCTTAAAATCAAATTGAGTTTAGAAAATGTGATAATCATAGACTAAGTGCTCCGGCACGCCATGTAGCATGCCTTCCTCGGCTACACTGTAGACAGGTGAGGGGTGTTACAAGTAGCACCAGCCCCACAAATGCCACAGTTTCCTACACAGTTTGCACAGCAGATGGCTGCGATGTTTCAACAAATGGCTGGGGGTATGCCTGCTCAAGCTCCACCCCAGACACCTGTGGCACAACCACTACCTCCAGCCAGACAGTATGATAAGTTATTGAAGTATGGGGCTACAGAATTTAAAGTCTGATGGGCCGCAAGGCGAGTAATGGCTTGAAGGAATGGATAGAGTATTTAAGAAGCTGCACTGCCAAGATGAACTGAAGTTTGAATATTCTGTGTCGCTACTACAAGGGGATGTATATAATTAGTGGAAGACCATCCCCCATAGCTTAATCGAACCACCGATCGACACAGGATGACTTCATCGAGAATTGAGCAAATACATCCCAGATGCATATGTTGATCAGAAATTGCAAGAATTTTTTAGTTTGAAACAAGGGAACCGGTCAGTGGCAGAGTATGAAAGGGAGTTCTCCCGCTTAAATCATTATGCTGGGAGTCTCCTTTCTACCAGCAAGGCAAGATGCAAGAGGTTTGAGACTGGTTTGAAGCCCAGTTTAAGAATGCAAGTAGTGGGATTCAGACACAGCAATTTTTTAGAACTCATGTCTCAAGCACTCAAGTTAGAAAGGATTGAATCAGAAGCAACCCCAACAAAAGAAAAATTAGAAAAAGTTGAAAAATCAGAGAAAGATAAGGGGGAAAAATCAATTGAACAAAGTTCTAGTGGTACCTCTGGAAAGAAGAAGAAATTTAGTGGACCTAGCAGAGGTCGAGGTGGAAGGTTTGGTAGGGGCAGATTCTTTGGATAGAGACCCCAAGGTGCAGTCGATGGTCGAGCAGGGTTCATATCTGCCGCCTGTGAGATTTGTGGCAAGATTCATGGGGGAGAATGCTATTGGGCCACTGGAGCCTGTTTTAACTGTGGAGGCAAGGGCCATCTTGCTAAAGACTGCACTAGTGCTCCGAGATACGGTCCAGCTCCTACGACTACAGAAGGATCTATTGATCTTGCTTCCTAAGTTCACAATCGGTTGGCGAGGATGAGCGGTAGAGGCATTTACGGCGATCGAGGAACGCTGTTGTCGATCGGCCTGACAAGGAAGTGCTTCAGCCAGAGTCTACATGATGAGACAGCGAGAAGAGGCTGAGACTTCTGATGTTGTAGCTAGTCATTCTCTATCTCTGATCAAGAAGTATTTTTGTTGTTTGATCCGGGTTCAACCCACTCATATATTAGTGCTAGCATAGCCAGTTCACTTGTTGTTCCATGTGTCCAAATGGGTTTTGAAGTGCTACTAACTAGTCTGTTAGGACAAGAGGTTCGGGTCAACAGAATCTATAGAGACTGTCCTTTGGTGATCCAAGGACATGTTTTCCTGTCAGATTTGATTGAAATGCCCTTCAGAGATTATGATATTATCTTGGGCATAGATTGGTTAGCCAGGCATAATGCCATGATTGACTGTAGACTGAAAACAGTCACTTTTGGTCTCCCTTTGTACGGTGATGTGGTAATACATGGGGAAAGGCATTTACTGCCATCAAACATCATTTCGGCTGCACTAGCCAGAAGAATGATCAGAAAGGGGTGTGAAGCATACTTGGCACATGTGATAGACACCCAAGTGGGGAGTCCAGCACTGAGGGACATCCCTACGGTATGTGACTTTCTGGATGTTTTTCCTAATGAATTGCCAGGATTACCTCCAGAAAGAGAGGTGTAGTTTGAGATTGATGTTATGCCTGGTGTGGACCCAATCTCCATAACGCCATATAGAATGTCACCAGCAGAATTGAAAGAGTTAAAAGTGTAGTTGCAAGAGCTGCTTGACAAGGGCTTTATCCGCCCTAGTGTGTCACCTTAGGGAGCGCCAGTATTGTTTGTTAAGAAGAAAGATGGCACTCTCCGCTTGTGTATTGATTATCAACAGTTGAATAAGGTGACAATAAAGAATAGATATCCATTGCCCCGCATTGATGACTTGTTTGACCAGTTGAAGGGTGCAGCCGTGTTCTCCAAAATTGACCTGAGATCAGGTTATTATCAGTTGAAAGTACAAGAGCAGAGTATTGCTAAAACTACCTTCAGATCCCACTATGGCTATTATGAGTTCTTGGTTATGCCATTCGGGTTGACTAATGCTCCGGCTGCTTTTATGGATCTGATGAACACTATCTTCAGACCATAACTCGACCAGTTTGTTGTGGTATTCATAGATGATATATTGGTCTATTCGAAGAGTGCAGAAGAGCATGATAGACATCTGCGGATTGTACTACAGACTTTGAGGGAGAAACAGCTATATGCCAAATTGTCAAAGTGTGAATTTTGGCTGAAGGAAATATCTTTCTTGGAGCATGTAGTATCAGAAGAGGGCATCAAGGTAGATCCAAGTAAGATTGAAGCTGTCCTTAATTGGAGGCCACCCAGAAATATCACAGAGATTCGTAGTTTTCTTAGTTTAGCTGGATACTACCATTGATTTGTGAAGGGATTCTCCATGTTGGCATCTCCATTGACCAAGCTGCTTAGAAAAGATATGAAATTTCAGTGGACGAATAAATGCCAACAGAGTTTTGATGAATTGAAGAAATGTTTGACTAAAGCTCCAGTCCTGACTTTACCTACTCTGGGTAAAGAATACACAGTTTATAGTGATGCTTCTCACAATGGGTTAGGCTGTGTATTGATGCAAGATCGAAATATCATTGCCTATGCATCACGCCAGCTGAAACCGCATGAGAGGAATTATCCGACACATGATTTGGAGCTTGCAGCTATTATGTTTGCTCTTAAGATCTGGAGACACTATTTGTATGGGGAGCAATGCTACATCTACACGGAGCATAAGAGTTTGAAGTATTTAGGCACCCAGAAAGAGTTGAATTTGAGACAGAGGACATGGTTAGAGTTGATAAAAGACTATGATTGTCTGATAAACTATCAGCTAGGGAAAGCTAATGTTGTGGTTGACGCCTTAAGTCGTAAGACTATGGCAAGTCTACGGGTTACTCCTTTGTCTATGGTACATGAGTTGAGATCATTACATGCCAGCTTAGAGATTATTGATGAGGGGCAGACAGCAGTTGCATGGTATGTACAGCCAGTGTTGATTGATCAGATCAGAATGGCTGCTCAGAATGATCAGAAGTATCAGAAGCTATTGGAAGAAGTCCAGCAGGGCAAGAAACCAGAATTCTCAATCAGAGATGATGGTCTACTGCTACACCAAGGCAGAATATGTGTTCCCAATGATGTTGATATGAGGCAGATCATTTTGAAGGAAGCACATGAGTCTCCTTTTGCCATGCATCCTGGTGGCACAAAAATGTATAGAGGGCTAAAGGAGCATTACTAGTGGATGGGTATGAAAAGAGATGTGGCAAAGTTTGTTTCTAAGTGCCTAACTTATCAGCAAATAAAGGCAGAGCATCAAGTACCCGCTGGGTTGTTACATCCACTACCAGTACCGGAATGGAAATGGGAGAGAATAACAATGGATTTTGTTATGGGACTTCTGAGGACACAGAAGAGTCATGATGCAGTATGGGTCATTATTGATGGATTGACCAAGTCTGCTCATTTTCTGCCAGTCCAGATGGACTACAGTTTAGAAAGATTGGCCAAGTTGTACATTAATGAGATTGTGAGACTACATGGAGTGCTAGTATCCATCGACGTATGCAGATCCTAGGTTCACTTCTAGATTAGGGTAGTCTTGAGAGTCTTAGGAACTAGATTGAACTTGATCGCATTCCACCCACGCATGCATGGCCAATCTGAGAGGGTAATTCAGATTTTGGAGGACATGCTACGGGCTTGTGTGATTGAATTTGAGGGCAGTTGGGACACACACTTGCCTTTGATTGAGTTTGCTTACAACAATAGCTACCAATCAAGCATTGGGATGCCTCAATATGAAGCTTTGTATGGCAGAAAATGTAGAACCCCATTGTGTTGGGATTACGTGGGTGAAAGAAAGATGATTGGACCCGAAATTGTTCAGCAAACTGAAGAGAAAATCAGGGTGATCAGAGATTGACTTAAGACTGCATCAGACCGTCAGAAGTCCTATATTGATCTGAAGAGAAGCGATATTGAGTATGCAGTGGGTGAGAAAGTATTCCTCAAAGTTTCTCCTTGGAAGAGAATTATGAGATTCAGCAGAAAGGGGAAACTGAGTCCTTGTTTCATTGGGCCATATGAGGTTCTGGAAAGAGTGGGTCCTTTGGCATATCGATTGGCACTACCTCCAGAGTTGGAGAAGATACATAATGTCTTCCATATATCCATGTTGAGGAGGTATCGACCAAACCCATCTCATGTACTATCAGTAGAAGAAATTGAAGTGAATCCAGACCTCACATATGAGGAAGAACCCATAGAGATTCTGGCTTATGCGGTGAAGCAGCTGCGGAACAAGCAGATACTGTTGGTAAAAGTGCTGTGGAACCATCATTCGGGCCAGGAGGCTACTTGGGAACGAGAGGAGGACATGAGGAGAACACCCACAGCTGTTCAAAGATTAATACCAGGTAAAATTTCGAGATGAAATTTATTTTAAGGGGGGGAGAATTATAACACCCCTATTTGCATAGCCTGGTATATTTCACTATTCCAGTGACCGGAATCAGTCCAGGCAATTAAGGGGATTAGAACCACACTTAAGACAATTAGAGAAGCCATAAACACAAATAATTAGTAATTGTCAATTAGTTAAGTATAAATAAGAAATATAGAACATAAAAAGTTAAACGAGCCGAGAGTCACAGCGATGGGTGACCTTCTCGGGAACAACTGCGAAGTCGATTTAAACTCAAATTTTGAACTGTAAAATGCGACGCTGCTGTTCTTAGGACAATTACGAACACAATGAAAAAGAGAAAATCACGAAAAACAATTGTTAAGCCAGTCAAATAATTAGGTCAGAAAGCCAAAAGAAATATTGAACTATTTGCAAACCGAGTTGAACCGGCGAGGGGCAATTTGGTCAATTGACCCCGAGAGCTGACTCCTGACCTAACTGTCAAATAAAATTGGAGAAAAAAAAATTTCAGAGTTGGGAATTAAATTAAAGAACTAATAGAAAAATAAATAGAAAAAAAAAAGAAAATGAAATAGTGAAGCAAGATGACATTATGCCTGACATCATGCATGATGCCATAAATATTGTAATTAATAAATTTAATTAATTTGATTTTTTGGTCTTCCATAAAACAAAAGACATAAAGAAAAGAAAAGAAAAGGATAAAAAAAAAAGGGGTCTTCCTTCTTCAAGCCGTCTCCCATCTCTCTCTGCCTCTCCATTTCTAAACCTCCATGGAAGCTTGCACTCAAGCTTTTGAATCCACTAATTAAACCCTAATTTCCATAAATTATCAACTTAAACCTCATCCTTGCATCTTGAAGAGTGTAGAGGAGCAAGAAATAGAAAGCAAATTGGAGGAAAGGGGAGTTAGAAATTGCTACACAAAGGTTAGTAATAAACTCTAAATTATTTCTTTAAACTTCATGCAAATATGCTTAAAGTAACTTAGAAACTAAAGAAATCAAAATAAAACATTTGTGGAGGACCAAACCTAAATTTTGGTCAACTAGGGTTTGATATATGTATGCATGAACTTGGTAAATTTAAAGGTGTATGTGAGCTTATTGGTGTTGAATGATTATGATTAAATGTCTTGAATTAGTTAAATGCAATGAATTAGTGTGGTTAGGGTTTGGCACCTAGGGTTTAGAGGCAAAAATTTGGAGAAATGGTGAAATGATGTATTTGATCTAGTTTGAAGTGAGAAATGGTCATTTGTGACCAAATGAAGTGTGTTGGAAGTGTTGGAGTTAAGGTTAAATTCGGATTCAATGTGGTCATGCTGCTGGCAGCAGGACCAAGGTCCCTTTGAGGGACCAAAATTGAAAATTTACAAGTCCAATTGGGAATGAAAATAGACATAAAATGACACATTTTTCATTGAGGAAGCATGCCCAAAAAGTGACCAAAACCTAGTGAACAAATTGACTAAATCCGGAAATTCTCAGTCTACCCTGTACAAACTGACCAAATGAACAGTGTTTGTTCATTTGGCCATAACTTGAGCTAGGCAGGTCTAAATGACCTGAAATTTTACCAGTGGATATTTGAGGTATAGACCTAAAACTTACATGATGAACACAAACCCAAATTATGCCATTAACCAAGTCATTTGGCCACCCAAAGTTGGTGACCTAAAATTGCCAAAACCAAAATTTGCCCAGAAATCTGGGTTAAGCCTAATCCAGCAGCCATGGTTCAAATGGCTATAACTTGAGCTAGAAAACTCCAATTGGAGTGATTCAAAAAGGAGAATAAAGTTAAGACAATAGGCAACATTTTCTATGAAGGAAGTTTTGCCAAATTCTAACAGAAAAATGACCAATGGAACAGTGCAACTTTAGACACCAAAACTGAAAATTATCAAATTTGCCTAACAGACTTAGAATTTGAGTAAACAACCAAAACCAACAAATTTAGTGACCAAAATGTGGTATGTGGGTGAAGTTGGAATTCCCATACCTCTTAAGCCTAAGAAAGTCAACAAATTGACTTGAATAGTGTAGTGAATAGTAACCCCGAAACACAAAATTTAAAGAACATCAAGTTTAGCATATTAGAGCTAGGTAAAAGTGAATTTAAATTTGTTTTTAGATTTATGTTAAGTTATGATACTGAAACACTGTGAAACTGTGTGTTTCAGTGAAATAGAATACCGGGAAGGAACCCGAAGAATCGAGTCAAGGCTATTAGGCGACTCGCTTAAGGTTTGTGCACAACATCAACATGCTTTAAAATTCAATTACAAGTGCATGAAATGTGTGTTTTACTTTTGCTTTGAATTGTTGAAAGTTTATTTGTGTATATTTGAATTGGCAATGTTTAGTAAATTGTTAAGATAAGTTTTGAAACCACAATGTCATGACCATATATTTGAACACCTCACTAGCATGACTAATGGGGGTAATCAGTTTCGAATTTTGATTCCTTCTCTAGCTGAAGTGTTGAGGTGTGTGCCAGTAGAAGAAGAAATTGAATGGATATCCATATATTTGAGCTAGCTAGCCTTGTGATGTGACTTCTCCTTAGCCTCTGACTATTGAGATTATATTTGTTTCGAATGGCATGACATAACTGTGGGTTTTATGAAATGTGATTTGATACTTCAAAATGAAATTGTTTGGGATTAAAATCTCATAATTCATATTTTGTATTTAATTCTCATGTTCAGTCCAATTTTTGAATAAATGTGATTTAAATTCTACATAAAGATTATTTTAGTATGTTGTGCACCACTGAGTCCTAGTACTCAGCGATAGCTGTTATTGCTGTCGCATTTATAGAGACTAGAGGAGCAGCAGATTGAGCTGCTGAGGATAGGGGAGCTACCTGCTCGAAGCTATCGGGTAAAATTTATACCCTAACTGTAAATATTTATTTTGATGTATGTATTACACATAAATGTATGGACATGTAAAATGGGTCTTGAGCAGTTTGTATAAAGTTTGTAATAAAATTTAGTTTGAATTTCTTTTAATGTAAATTTTTACAATGATGTATATAAATCACTTTGTCATTAATGAAATATGACTGGTAGTATTTTATTTTGAATTGAATGAAATTCATTAATGGTGGATTTGAATTTTGGAAGTTGATAAATGTGTTGAAATTGATTGAGATGATTGTGAATTTGAAGAAGTTGTTGAGAAAAATTATTAGAAGTGCTCTTTACAGGTATTTGAAGAACTGTTTTCTCAAAATACAGACGACACTCTACCAAAATTTTATAAAATTTACAGAAAAATAAAATGGGCCAAAAATTTTAACTAGTTTTAAGCTTGAATAAATGATTTTAATACCTATTAGAAAATGCTCACCACTTATCAAAAATAAGAAAATCGTTTTAAAATCCCTTGTAGGTTACTTAATGAGTTATCGGTAGGTGAAGTTCGGTACTTCATTAGGTATTCTACGGGATTATGTTATGCCTTAAAGAGGGGTAAGGTGTGACAAAGACACAGGGGGCATTTTGGTCATTTCATAGGGTGACATGTGACACCATGAGATGGTGACACATGACACTACACATAAGCTTGTCAAATGTCTTTTAATCATGTAAGATGATTAAAATTAAGATTAAATATAGGTTTGACACTTGGCACAATGTGATTGGGTCAATTAAACCTAGAACCAATCAAAGGGTGACATGTGGCAAAGGTTTTATGTGTTGACCTAGCTATATAAGTGTTGTTATGAAAAGAAAACAATACAACCAGCAGCTGATATCATTGGTGCCGCCACCCAAGAAGCTTTCCCTCCTCTTTATCTTCTTCTCTTATCTATTCCAAGAGATTAGCAAACAATCTCTTGAATTAGAAATACTAGAAATTGTTTTTAGTGTCCTATTTACATCTTTAATCTCTTAAAAAGCAAAACTTGATTTTCTAATTAATAGAAAAAGCTTTAGAAGCTGTTCAGGGGCTGCCGTAGGTGAACTTGGTGTGGACAAGCTAGAGGGACAACATCTGGTGTCCTAAAGATGCATCCCAAAGGTACAAATATGCTGCAGTGCATCAAGAGGTTAGTGTATTTGTTCTTGATCTAATCTAGGATTCTAAAATTAATCTGATTAATTCTAAAATCTGAAATAGCAAATACAGATCCAAAAACACATTAAAAGTGTTTTAATATGTTGTTTATCATTGAAATCAAATAGATAAAAATAAATCTTTCATGATGCATGTGACCCTAGGTGAAAATTTTTGAATTCAATGGTATAAACTTGTGTTTTTCATGCTTCCACTCCTTCAGAATATCCTTAAGTACTTGAGAAGAACTAAGGATTTATTCTTGATATATGGAGGTGGTGACTTGTAATTGGATGGTTATACTGATTCTGATTTCCAATCGGATATCAATGATAGAAAGTCTACCTCTGGGTATGTGTTCATTTGTAATGGAGGTACAGTTAGTTGGAAGAGCTCTAAACAGAGTACGACTGCATATTCCACTACCGAGGCTGAGTATATTACTGCATCAGATGTTACAAAGGAAGCTATTTAGATAAAGAAGTTTGTGACAGAACTTGTAGTAGTTCCTTCCATTGAGTCAGTAGTTCCACTTCACTGTGACAACAATGGAGCAGTCATACAGGCTAAGGAACCCCGGTCTCACCAGAAATCCAAACACATAGAAAGGCGCTACCACATTATCAAAGAAATAGTTGGGCGAGGCGATGTAGCCATGCAGAATAAAACATCAGCTGAAAATCTAGCTGATCCATTCACTAAGCCTATGTCACAAACTCAGCTAGACCGACATCTTGAGAAGATGGGTCTAAGATATTGTAATGAATGGCTCTAGTACTAGTGGGAGATTATTAGTAGTATGCCCTAGAGCATATCATTTAGTATGTATCTTGTACATGTTTTATTAATAAAAGGCATTTTAACTTTTCCATTTACATAATATATTTATGTGTAACAGAAAAGGTCCATTGATATTTTATTAGAAATTCTATTCTTAAGTTGTTAAAAATATGAGTGACAGTATTCCTAGCACAAAGTATCATAATTGGTTCACAATCGAGGATACTTCACACAGGACATGACTTATCCATAAGATTGTATACATGTTTGTTCCTAATGTATTTATATGAGATATAAATAAGATGGAATGGTGAGTTTCATTCCATATAACAAACATGATAGGCACTTATACATGATAAGTAAGCCAAACCAGTGACACTTATGACAAGCACATGGAGTTTACTCTTGTCAATGTGTTGTCATAAATCATATCAGTGCATACAATATATAGACCTGAGATAGCACAGTTATCTTGTATATAGGTGGTTTGAGTTTGATACTGCTTTCATACTTGTATTGTGTATGGGTATATGGGCATGTGTTGGCTCCTACTAGTTATATATGGAGGTAGGTGTTGATCAAGATGGAATCTGTTACCCTAAGTAAATAGGGATAAAATCCTATGTCCATTTAATTGTTCTTGATGTTTCAAGTTCCTGGCCAGGACAGATAGATTTAATCAGAAAAGATTTTCTAATGAGAAAATCTTTTTAATCAAGAACTGGAATTAAAAGAGAATATAATATTCATAACAAATGGGGTTTGACATAAACCATGACTTCAGCTCGAATTGAGATTTTGTAACAGAGAGATTTTAGTGCATGGTAACATATGATTATAAGTTCATTTAAGGTAAACCTTATTACTGATCGGGTGGCCATGGCATGCTATGCTAGGTGTTAACCATAGTCTATGAGGTGCATAAAAAGATTTAGAGAAATCATTTATGGTAAGAAAGAGTTCTGATGATATTAAGAGTTGATATCATGTCTCATTGCCAATTAGTGATGAGCCTAGTGAGTCACACACATACACAAGTAATCACTAAGTTAAATATGATTTAATTAACTAGTTAAAGAGTTTAATTGATTAATTAAATAGGTTTGGTTTGCAATTAGATTGCAAAGTCTCTAGCATGGCTTGAAACCAAATATAGGTTATTAGATGTATAGTATAAGTTAAATTTATATTTAAGGTGTTCAAATATGAATTTAGTTAATGAGAAATTAATTAATAGAGATTAATTAATTAATTTATATTTGATATAAATTGATTAAAAAAAGAAAAATGATTATTTTGGATTGAGAACTCAAAATTAAGACACAAGGGTATTTTGGTCATTTCACAGGGTGACATGTGGCACCATGAGATAGTGACACATGGCACTACACATAAGCTTGCCAATTGTCTTTTAATCATGTAAGATGATTAAAGTCAAGATTAAATCTAAGTTTGACACTTGGCACAATGTGATTGGGTCAATTAAACTAAGAGCCAATTAGAAGGTGACATGTGGCAAGAGTTTTAAGTGGTGACCTAGCTATATAAGGGAAATGATGAAAGAACAAAAATACAATCTGCTATTTCTTCCAAAGGTGCCGCCACCCTGGCCTTATTCTTCCTCTCTTCTTTTTCATCTCTCATCAATTCAAAGAGAATTGCCAACATTCTCTTGAATTAAAAATACTAGAAATCGTTTCTAGTGTCCTGTATACATCTATAAAATCTCTAAAGGCAAAACCTGAATTTCTAATTGATTGGAAAGGCTTGAGAAGCTGTTCAAGAGGCTGCCATTGGTGATCTTAGTGTGGACAAGCTAGAGGGACAACATCTGATGTCCTAGGTACATCCCAAAAGGTGCCAAACACAACTGCAGTGCATCAAAAGCTTAGTGCACTTGTTCTTGATCTAATCTAGGGTTCTAAAGAATTAATCTGTTAATTCTAAAATCTTAAATGGAAAATGTAGATCCAAAAATATATTAGAAGTGTTTTAATATACTGTTTATCATTGAAATCGAATAGATAAATAATGAACCTTGCATGATGCATGAGACCCTAGAAGAAAAATTTTGAATTCAATGATCTAAACTTATGTTTTTCATGCTTCCGCTCCTTCAGATCTGTCGTTCCATGAAACTCTGGCACCTCATGCTGCCTGAACTCCTTATAATCTTTTCTATCATGTTCCTGCATCTGAGTAGCAACTTTCCTTAGAAGCTTTACCACTGGATCAATCAGAACCTCTTGTTAACCCTGGTTACCAGCCTCAGGATACTGGGGTGCCACACTCCCCACCTCCTCATTTATCTCATTTTGGTTATTAGTAGCCATCACTTTTGCTCAAGTACCTTCATTAAGAGAAGATCACCCTCATTAAGTTCATTCAACCATGGATGAGTAAACATGGATACAGACAAGTCTTTCAATTTTAATAACAAATATTGAAATAATTTTACAAGTATAAAAATTCAATATTAGTAATTACAACCAAATCTATTCTCATAACATCTCCACATATCTTACCTGTTAGTAGTATACCCTAGAGCATATCATTTAGTATGTATCTTGTACATCTTTTATTAATAAAAGGCATTTTCACTTTTCCATTTATATAATATATTCATGTGTAATAGAAAAGGTCCATTGATATTATGTTAGAAATTCTATTCTTAAGTTGTTAAGAATATGAGTGACAGTATTTTTAGCACAAAGTATCATAAATAGGTTCACAATCGAGGATACTTCACAATAAGGACATGACTTATCTAGAAAGATTGTAATCATGTTTGTTCCTAAGTTATTTATATGCGATGTAAATAAGATGGAATGGTGAGTCTAAAGCCATATAACAAATATGATAGGCACTTATACATGATAAGTAGGTCAAACCAGTGACGTTTATGACAAACACATAGAGTTTACTCTTGTCATTGTATTGTCATAAATCATATCAGTGCATATAATCTTTAGACCTGAGATAGCACAATTATCTTGTATATAGGTGGTTTGAGTTTGATACTACTTTCATACTTATACTGTGTATGAGTATATGGGCATGTGTTGGCTCCTACTAGTTATATATGGAGGTAGGTGTTGATCAAGATGGAATCTATTACCCTAAGTAAATAGGGATAAAATCCTATGTTCATTTAATTGTTCTTGATGTTTCAAGTTCCTGGCCAAGACAGATAGATTTAATCAGAAAAGAGTTTCTGATGAGAAAACTTTTTAATCAAGAACTGAAATTAAAGGAAAACATAATATTCATAGCAAATAGGGTTTAACATAAACCATGACTCCAGCTCGAATTGGAATTTTGTAACAGAGAGATTCTAGTGCATAGTAACATATGATTATAGTTTCATTTAAGGTAAACCTTATTACTAATTGAGTGGCCATGGCATGCTATGCTAGGTGTTAACCATGGTCTATGAGGTGCATAAAATGATTTAGAGAAATCATTTATAGTAAGAAAGAGTTCTGATGATATTAAAAGTTGATATCATATCTCATTGCCAATTAGTGATGAGCATAGTAAGTCACACACATACACAAGTTATCACCTAATTAAATATGATTTAATTAATTAATTAAAGAGTTTAATTGATTAATTAAATAGGTTTGGTTTGTAATTAGATTGCAAAGTCCCTAGTATGGCTTAAAAATTGTTTGAATGTGATTCAAATCTGAATTGTAAAAGTTGTTTGAATGTGATTCAAATCTAAATTTTAAAATTTGTTTGAATGTGATTCAAATCTGAATTTTTAAATTTATTTGAATCATATTCAAATCTAGATTTTTAAGTTGAATATGAGATATTCAATCTAATTTAAGTATGTATGTTTTATTTAATTGTTAAATAGTGATATGCATGATGGATGATCATGGACTATAATTGTAACACCCCGAACCTTCGAGTTATAAATAGTATTTTTTATTTATTTAATTAAAATTTTAGTATCAATGAGCTTTGGACAACCCAATTAAATGAATTAAATAAATAAAAAATGGGGATAAATATATAAAGGGAAAAACCCTCTTCTCTCCCCCGTTTAGTTACCACCCACTCTTTCTCCTTCTCTCTTTCTTTCTTTCTTCTTCTTCCTTCTTTCTCCATTAACACCCATTCTCAAAACTCAATTTCTTGCTTTTCCTCTATGGTTTTTGCATCTAATTAGTAGAGAACATCAAATTAAACATTGATTGAGGGAAATCCTAGGATGGGTGACCTCCTGGGAAGTTCTCCATTCCACCTATGAGACAAAACCGTCAAGCTTATGACCAAAGCAGATAATTCCTCTAGTGATTGGAGCCTGACCGTTACAATTGGTATCAGAGTTGCTCGTGTGTCCTCTTGGGTGATGGTGGGGCAAACCTCAGCAAGGACGCTGAGTCCCGAAATGGGGGAAAAAAGGTCCCTTAGGAAAATCCCACATCGGTAAAGCACGGAGATGGTCTTGGTTTTAAAAGGTAATGATATATAAGATGGGGGAACTATTCACTAGAGGCACCTTTTGGTGGAATGGCCAGGAGAGTTGGAAGAACTCCAGGTTTAAGTGTGCTCGCTTGAGAGAAATCCTAGGATGGGTGACTTCTTGGAAAGTTCTCCATTCCACCTATAGGACAAAACCGCGAGGCTTATGGCCAAAGCGGACAATTCCTCTAGTGGTTGGAGCCCGATCGTTACAATAAAAGACCAATGCAATTAGATTTATTTCTTTTATGTTTCTTTGGGTTGTAAAATAATTAATTTATTTTAATTTATTTTGGGCATGTATTATTAAGATTGTAATAATTTTGGGTTGTAATTTCATTTATTTTGTTCTTGTAAATTCACCTTGGTATGCCAAGGATTACAATGTAATTGGATTGCAAGAAGATCAGGGAGGTCAAGAGCATTGGTGGGACCAGTGGGAGAAATTCAAGATCAAGTGTTGATTATGTACTCCTTCAGCAACTTTTGTAATATGAATGAATGAAATGCAGTTAGGAATGCCCTGATTCAATTCTTGGTGGCTCAGAATTGAATCCCTTAGAAAGTCCATGATCATATCATATTTACTGTTTATCCATGAATGCATGAGATATATGGGAATGTATGCAAGTATATGATATATGCATGCTAATTGGATAATGTGCAAAGTGAGACCTTAATAGTAATTAGGACGACCACAAAATCTTCCAAACAAATGATTAAGTTGGAAATGGTATAATTAAATTAATTATAACATGGGCCCTCCATTGAGGCAATTTTTTTAAGAAATTTTAAATACTTGCATATGATGGAATTAATTTAAGAGATTTTCTTAAGAATAATTGCTAAGCATGAGATGTTATAAATATTTAAATGGTTTGGTGGCCAATAATAAATGTGCCTGAGGACATTAAAATTATTTGCATGTTTACTGACTCAATAGGATCAACTTAACTAATGCAAGATAAGTCAATAATGGATGTACCTGAGATTTTGAGCATTAGGGGCTAGGTAAAGGATTGAACCTCACATGAGATATGATGGGCAAGGAGTTGCTCACTTATAGTTTATTGTAATTCCAATAATGGATGTGCCTGAGGATGATCAATAGGATTATAAGAATTCAATCACCCACTAGAAATCCATTCAACTAGGATTTTCGTTTTCAAGTTTGGAAGTGTAGGATTCGCTAAGTTAGTAGGAGGACCAATTTGATTAAAAGACTATAATCATTTTGGTTAATTACATGATACATTTACTAATTAATCTGGTTATTTTCTGTGGTTAATTTTTTTATAATAATGAGCACACCACAACCACCACCATTCAATATCCTTGCAAGTATACTTGATTGCAATAGCTTGACAGGACCTAATCTATCTAATTGGCTAAGAAATTTGAAACTTGTCCTGAACTTTGAACATATAGGATATGTTCTAGACTCAAATGTTCTTGGTCCCTTACCTCTAGAGGCCACACAATAGGAACATGAAACTTTGGATAAGTGGAAGGAGCATGATATGAGAGCCAAGTGGTACATGATTGCTTCTATGAGTAATGAGTTACACAAGCAGCATGAGAACATACAGAGTGCGAGTGAGATCCTCCTTCACCTACAAGAGTTATATGGTGAGCATAGCAGGAATGTTAGGTATGAGATATCTAGATAGCTATTTTGCATGAGGATGTCTGAGGGACAGAATGTTGGGGATCATGTCCACAAGATGATTCGGCTGATTGAGCAGTTAGAACATCTTGACTTTAACATGGATTTCCAACTGCAGACGGATTTGATCCTTCAGTCCCTTCCTGAGTCATTTGGGAATTTTGTGACAAATTTCCATATGACTAAGCAGGAATGCACCGTGGCTGGTTTACTCAACATGCTGGTTATTGCCCAAAAGTATATGCCGGCAATAAAGGAAAAGATATAGCTTTAATTGCATCTTCTTTTGCTGGAAAGTCCAACAAGAAGAAGGGCAATAAGAAAAAGAAACCTCAAGTTCCAGGATTTTCTAAGAAGAAAGCCAAACAGAAAAACAAAGATCAAAGCTGACAAAGGCAAAGGAAAGTGTTTCCACTGCCAACAAGAAAGTGTTTCCACTGCCAGTAGGAAAGTATTTCCACTACCCAGAGTATAGCAATCTAAAAGAATGCAATGCCATGATGAAAATCAACTCAAGTTTAAAATATATTTGGCACCTAAGATTAGGTCATGTTGCAGAAGATAGGATTGCAAAATTGGAGAAAATGGAGATTTTATCCTCATTGGGCTCTGAGCCTACTCCAACTTGTGAATCCTGCCTTCAGGGCAAAATAACTAGATCACTCTTTGTTGGACAAGGGCTAAGAGCTGAAAATATTTTGGAGTAAATATATAGTGATGTATGTGGTCCATTTAAAGAAATGGCTAAAGGCATTTTTCATTATTTTATTACCTTTACTAATGATAAATCAAGGTTTGGGTATTTGTGTTTGATGAAATACAAACATGAATCCTTTGAAAATTTCAAAGAATTTAAATCTGAAGTAGAAAATCAAACAAGAAAAAGTATTAAAGCTCTTCAATCAAATCGTGGAGGTGAATACTTGAGTACTGAATTTGATGAATACTTGAGAAAGCACGGCATTGTTTCTCAGTTGACTCCTCTAGGAACACCACAGCTGAATGGTGTTTCTGAAAGTAGAAATCGTACCCTATTGGATATGGTACATAGTATGATGATATATAATGATATGCCTATCTACTTTTTGTGATTTTCATTAGAATCAGCTTTGTATATTCTGAATAGGATTCCATCAAAATCAGTATCTTTCACACCTTATGAGATATGGTATGGAAGAAAACCAAGTCTTAAGCATGTTAAGATTTGGGATTGTCCAGCTTATATCAAAAAGCTAAACACTGATAAATTGGAAACCAGATCAGAAAAGGGTCTATTTATTGTATATCCAAAAGATAGTTTTAGATATTATTTTTATTTGCCTACATCACTAAAGGTTGTGATAAGTCAAAATACTACATTTCTTGAACAACAGTTTGTTCAAGAAGGAGGCAAAGGAAGGCAAATAGAGTTAGAATTAGAGAATTCTGACCAACCAATAGATCAGATGGATATAGATCCATCTAGTCAACCTGCACCTATTGATGAAACATCTACAGCTATTCCTCGTAGAACAACCAAGGTATCTCAGCCACCAATGAGATATGATTTTCTTCATGAAGAAAGACAAGAGTTGTCTACTCATGAAGAAGTAGATCATGGAGATGATCCACTTACCTATAAAGAAGCTATATCAGATATAGACTCTTCAAAATAGATTGATGCTATGAAATTCGAAATTAATTCCATGTATAAGAATAAAGTTTGGGATCTTGTTGACCCACCTGAAGGTATTGTACCTATAGGAAACAAATGGGTTTTCAAGAAGAAATTTGGTTCTGATAAAAAGGTAGAGACCTATAAGGCAAGGCTAGTAGCGAAAGGGTTTCGCCAAAGGCAAGGAATCGACTATAAGGAGACTTTCTTGCCTGTTGCCATGCTTAAATCAATTAGGATTCTATTAGCAATAGCTACAAACTATGATTATGAGATTTGGCAGATGGATGTCAAAACAGCTTTTCTCAATGGATACATTAAAAAAAAACATTTTCATGGAACAACATAAGGGGTTTTGAATCCCAAGATGGTTTCAAAATGCGCAAGCTAAAGCAATCCATTTATGGGTTAAAACAAGATTCGAGGAGTTGGAACATCTGTTTTGATGAAGCCATTAAGTCATTTGGTTTTATCACAAATGAGGATGAGCCATGTGTATATAAGAAAGTTAGTGATAGTGTTATCACTTTCCTTGTCTTATATGTGGATAATATTCTGCAGATAGGTAATGACATAGGTATGTTGACAACTATGAAGATATGGTTGTCAAATACATTCTCCATGAAAGACTTAGAGGTGGCAATCTATATTCTTGGGATTTGCATTTATAGAGATAGAACAAAAAGAATAATTGGTTTATCCCAAAGTCTATACTTAGAAAAGGTGTTAAAGAGGTTTAACATGCTTGATTCCAAGAGAGGATTATTACTAGTGAGACATGGTATCCACCTTTCTAAAGAGAGGTCTTCAAAGACACCTGAAGAAAGAGATAAAATCACCAGGATTCCATATGCTTTGGTTATTGGAAGTTTAATGTATGCAATGTTGTGTACTAGGCCGGATATCACATATGCTATTAGTTTGACTAGCAAGTATCAATCCAATCCAGGTTTGGAACATTAGATAGCTGTCAAGAATATCCTTAAGTAATTGAGAAGAACTAATGATTTATTCTTGATATATGGAGGTGGTGACTTGAAATTGGATGGTTATACTAATTCTGATTTCCAATCAAATATCGATGATAAAAAGTCTACCTCTAGGTTTGTGTTCATTTGTAAAGGAAGTGCAGTTAGTTGGAAGAGTTCCAAACAGAGTACGACTGCTGGTTCCACTAAAGAGGCCGAGTATATTGCTGCATCAGATACTGCAAAAGAAGCTGCTTGGATATAAAGAACCCTGGTCTCACCAGAAATCCAAACACATAGAAAGGTGCTATCACATTATAAGAGAAATAATTGGGCGAGGCGATGCAGCCATGCAAAAAATAGCATCAGCTGAAAATCCAGCTGATCCATTCATTAAGCCTTTGTCATAAGCTCAACTAGACTGACATCTTGAGAAGATAGGTCTAAGATATTGTAATGAATGGCTCTAGTGCTAGTGGGAGATTGTTAGTAGTATGCCCTAGAGCATATCATTTAGTATGTGTCTTGTACATCTTTTTTTAATAAAAGGCATTTTCACTTTTCCATTTACATAATATATTTATGTGTAATAGAAAAGGTCCATTGATATTTTGTTAGAAATTCTATACTTAAGTTGTTAAGAATATGAGTGACAGTATTTATAGCACAAAGTATCATAAATAGGTTCACAATCGAGGATACTTCACAATAAGGACATGACTTATCCAGAAAGATTGTAATCATGTTTATTCCCAAGTTATTTATATGAGATGTAAATAAGATGGAATGGTGAGTCTCATGCCATATAACAAACATGATAGGCACTTATACATGATAAGTAGGTCGAACCAGTGACGTTTATGACAAACACATGTAGTTTACTCTTGTCAATGTATTGTCATAAATTATATCAGTGCATATAATCTTTAGACCTGAGATAGCACAGTTATCTTGTATATAGGTGGTTTGAGTTTGATACTACTTTCATACTTGTATTATGTATGGGTATTTGGGCATGTGTTGGCTCCTACTAGTTATATATGGAGGTAGGCGTTGATCAAGATAGAATCTATTACCCTAAGTAAATAGGGATAAAATCCCATATTCATTTATTGTTGTTGATGTTTCAAATTCCTGGCCATGACAGATAGATTTAATCAGAAAAGAGTTTCTGATGAGAAAATCTTTTTAATCAAGAACTAAAATTAAAAGAGAACATAATATTCATAGTAAATAGAGTTTGATATAAACCATGACTCCAGCTCGAATTGGGATTGTAACATCCTCCCGGTAGCAACTCCGTACATTCTACTGTTCCGGTGATCGGTGTCAGTCCGGACAGCTAGAACGTCCGGAAAAAATATTTAAACTAAAGTCAGGAACCATAATTAACTCAAATATTAATAAGAAAAATTTAGTAAAAATTTTAGAAATAAAATACAACCAAGTCAAACGAGCCGGTGCCCAAGCGATGGGTAACCAGAGGTAAGTTGCGGTTCTCACAACAAGGAGCCCTAGACTCGGGGGAAAAATTATAAAATAATTTTTGGGACTCCAGAGAAGGGTTATTGAGGTTCCCATGGCATTAGAATGCCAAGAAAATACCTAGAAAAATTTTTCAATCAAGACAGACACTCAATCTGCTCACCAAACGGAGTGCATTTTGTTCATTTCGAATTCAGATGTGATTTTTGGCCGACTTGTCCAGTTGAGTAAATAATTAATATGACATAAAATATGAATAAATATTACTATAAATTAAATTGAAAATGAGTAGTGGAGGAAAGAAAAGAAAATGAAGAAAAAGGCTTAATTATGACATAAGGTGATGTCATTAAAAAGCCACCACCAATTACCTTTAAACTACTATTTAAATAACTAATAAAAGAGGTAAATAAAGACCAAAGGAAAAGAAAAAACGTGGGCAGCCCTTCTTCTCCTTCATGAAAATGTAACCCTCTCCTTTCCTCCCTCCATTGATGAGCTTGGCAAGCTCATGAAGCCCTAAACTCCCACCATATTTCCTCAAGTTCTCAACACAAAAATTTATTCTAGAAGCTTGCTAAGGTGTTTGGGAGCAAAAGGGAGAAGAGAAATTAAAGTTGGCAAGCTTGGAGATTCTTCAAGTTGAGGTTAGTGCATATATGTAGTTAAAATTCATTAATTCCATAATTTAGGCTTGTAATGAATTAGAAATTGTGAAATAATGAAACAAATTCAATGTGTATCTCCACCAAAGAATTTGGCAACCCTAATAGAGGAATGGTTTTGGATGTTTTTAATGGACTTAGCATGAATTGGAGGTTATGTTTAAGCTATATATCTACATAGATGTTGAACTAGGGTGCTAATTGAGGTTTATGGGTAAATTGCATTGGACATTAGGGTTTTGAGGCATGAAAAATTGACTTGGCTTACCAAACTATTAAAGAACACTCTAATGGTCAATAAGTGACCATTTGAGGTATGTTGATCACAATTTGAACTTAAAAATGGAATGGCAAAGTCAAGGTGGGAGCTGCCCTAGGACAGCAGCAAATGGACTGAATTTCAGTCCAATTATACAGCCATAATGTTGGCTGTGTTAGTCCAATTGGTGTTTGGCCAATTGGACATGAAACTAGGCTTATAATGGCACATTTTTTCTGAAGAAACCATGCCCAAAAGACCAAAGCAAGTGGACCAAAAGTTGGCCCCAATCCGGATACCCTGCAAACAGCCCCTGCAGAATGACCAAATGAACAGTAACTGTTCATTTGGCCATAACTCACTGTAGATTTGGTAAATTGAGCTGCAATTTTTACAGCAACAAGTTAAGACATAGACAAACAACTTTAATGAAGAAACCTACCCCAAATTATGACCAGAACCTAACCCAAATGGCAGTCACAGTCACTGTTCAAACCTGCAACTCTGCAGATTTTGATTTGAGCAGTAATGTTTGGAGGACTATAACTCTCTCTAGAAAACTCGGATTTAGGCGATTCTTGAACCGATGGAAACCTAAGGCATAGTAGAACATTTCATATGAAGAAAGTTAGACCAAATTATGAACTTAACTTGATCAAATTACTGACCAAAGTTGGACCAAAAATCTGCCAGACCCAAAATCTCAGCATGAACAGTGCACGTGAACAGTAAACTTATTTTGGCCATAACTTGAGTTACAAAACTCCAAATGGAGTGATTCAAAAAAAGAAATTCAACTAGACAAAATAAGGAACAACTTTCATGTTTACCATTTCCTCAAATTCCCACTGTAGAAATATCAAATGGAACAATAAAGATGAAGCACCAAATCTGAAAATTTTTTTCAATTATCATTAAGCTTAGAAATGGTATTGGCAACCAATACCAACAAGTTTTAAATATAAAATGTGGTATGTTTGGGGTGTTAAAACCAATACACCTATTTTCTATCCAAAAGTCAACATTTTTGTTGACCAATGAGGTGAATAGTGACACCAAAACCGAAAATTGGCAATTTTGCCAAAATGACCTAAGCTTTGAGAAAGTGACCAAAACCAACAAGTTTTAAATGCAAAATGTGGTATATTGGGAGTGTTAAAACCAATGCACCTATGTTCTATGCAAAAGTCAACTTTTTGTTGAATATTGAAGTAAATAGTGACAAAAAAAAAAAAACTTGAAATTCAAAAATTAAAGAATTCAAAAGTATCAAATGCCCTAGTAGGCCTAATGTGATTGGTTTGGATAGGTTGGCATGCCAATAGGGTTCTGATAGCGATCGCTGATGATGTATGGCTTCATTGCCATTACGTGATGTGATAGCCTATGGCTATACGATTATGATGTTTTACTTGGCTTTATGCCTTATTGCTTATATGGCTTATTAGCCATTCTGCTTTGCACACCGAGACACATTGTGACCGATGGTGTGACGGCCGAGGTACCGGTACCCAAATGCTAGTTTACCCGTTTATCTAGTCCTGTCAATTTGTATAGGTTACTTGGGCATGGAAAAGTATAACGTAATTGAACTGATTGTTAAAGAAAATACGAAAATTAAATATCGAAATGATTACGATAGAATACAAAGAAACTCAAGATCATGAAGAAAATAAATAAACAAAATGCATGAAGAAGTTAATATCATAAAACGTAATTAGCCCTCGACTAAACATTAAGTTGGTAATTATTCAGTTCTTATGAACACAATGGCTAAGAAATTATGATTTTTATTTGCATATTATTTCTTTCTATTTTATTATTTGCACCACTAAGCTTTATGCTTAGCGCGCTTTTGCAACGCGTGAGGTAATCAAGATACCGATCGAGAGCCGTAGACCACGATTGGGTAAGTCCATCCCGCATTCTGCATAGTGTCCGTGTCACCTCACAAAGCTACAGCATTGGTAGGACACTAGGTGTCATTTTGGTATTTTGTAATTGATCTTATTTTCTCATGTGTAAATGAACTTATGAAATGTAATTTGATGCTCATGTAAATAATGAGAATTGTGTTTGTAAATGAAAAAGTGAATGCTTATACATGATATATATATGATTATCACATGAAATGAATGATTGAGAAATGAATGTGAACTGAAAAATATTGAGATTTTGATAAATGGAGTTGAGATGAATGAAAAAGAATATATGAAGTGTTTATAACATTTACCTAAGAACGGTTTACTCAATTTTTAGCAGTTACTTTGCCGGATTTTCTTTAAAATTTTCGGAACCTCAAATAAATTACAATTTCAATAAATGAATTATATTTCACAAATTATTTTCAAAACTATGATAAAAATGAATTAAGTTAAAATAGATTGCTCCGGCACACTAAGTGGCATAACTTGCTCGGCTACACTGTAGGCGGGTAAGGGGTGTCACATTTAGTGGTATCGGAGCACGGTTTAGCCGTCGGGCCTAGATTGATTCCATACCATGAATTGCATTTGTAAGAGTCGAGGTGAATCTTATGCAGATGTGTTTATCTTTTTTTTTTTGAATAGGATATGGACCCTTCATCTCAGAGAGCAGTCGAGGAGGAAGTGGAGAGTCATGCTCCACCAGCAGCAGCTGAGACTGGGGGCATGAGAGAATTTGCTCCGCCAGCTCAAGCAGAGCCTGCTCAGCCTCCACATGCCATGTTTCAGCAAATAGCCGATTTCTTCAGACAAATGGCAGGGGTAATGCCAGCACCACCACCACCACCAGCTCCACAGCAGAAATCACATCTGGAAAGGCTAAGAAAGTTTGGAGCAGTGCATTTCTATGGCAAGA
This sequence comes from Hevea brasiliensis, assembly GCF_030052815.1. Lineage (NCBI taxonomy): Eukaryota > Viridiplantae > Streptophyta > Magnoliopsida > Malpighiales > Euphorbiaceae > Hevea > Hevea brasiliensis. The sequence goes on along the minus strand of NW_026614599.1, from coordinate 16,989 downwards.
GAGAAGATGATTCTGCATTGCAGTAGAGAATTGGTTGAACAGAACAGGCAGAGTTCTAAAACAACTCCACTGCACTCCAGAGCAAAACCTGGAAGCTGCCATATCTTTGTTGCAAGATGATGCCTATGAGTGGTGGGACACGGTGTCTAGTGAAGTGCAGCCAGAAGCTGTAACTTGGGACTTCTTTCTTTCAGAATTTAAGAAGAAATATGTGGGTACTGTATACCTAGAAGAGAGAAGAAGAGAGTTTATTAACTCAGGCGAGGCAGACGCTTGTCATGGGCCGAATATGAGAAGGATTTCGTAAGATTGAGCCGCTATGGAAGGGAGATAGTCCCTAATGAAGCCGAAAGGTGCAAGAGATTTGAAGAGGGACTAAATGACAACATCAAGATCCAGCTCACTGCCTTGGGAATCACAGAATTTACCAAGCTAGTGGAAGCTGCAATAAAGGTTGAAAAGGTAAGAATCAGTGAGCAGACCAGAAGGGAGAGACAGCAGAAGAGGGGCCCAGGACAGTCAAGTATACCAACTGATAGTAAGAAGTTTAAGGGTTCTAGTTCACAAGATCAGACACAGGGCCACAGAGGCCAGATTGGAATATCTATAGCTAGTTCCCAGTACAATAACAAGGATCAACCCTAAAGCCCGAATGTATGCATTGTGGTAGAAGACACGAGGGGAGTGTCGATCGTTAACCTGGAGAGAGTGTTTCAAATGTGGGGCTACGGATCATTTCATAAGAGATTGCCCTCAGAGGAGTGGTTCAATAGCTCCGGTACAAGTTGATAGACCTTCCCCTATAGTTCAAAGGGGTAAAAGATCGGGTAGAGCAGAAACGGCTGACATTACACGGAAGATTGTTTCTGAGACAGTTGAAAAGCCCGAAGTCAGGGTGGCACCACAAGTATATGCAATGGAAGCTCAGGAAGAGCCAAACCCAGACACTGATGAGGCAATACAAGGAAGTGAAGACACAAGGAGGTAGTAACTCCCCGATTACTTAAGTCAGGTAAATTTCGAGGACGAAATTTAAATAAGAGGAGAAGAGTTGTAACATCCTCGGTAGCAACTCCGTACATTCTACTGCTTCGGTGATCGGTGTCGGTCCCGACCTAGAACGTCGGAAAAATATTTAAACTAAAGTCGAGAACCATAATTAACTCAAATATTAATAAGAAAATTTTAGTAAAAATTTTAGAAATAAAATACAACCAAGTCAAATGAGCCTGGTGCCCAAGCGATGGGTAACAGAGGTAAGTTGCGGTTCGCAACGAGGAGCCCTAGACTTCGGGGAAAAATTATAAAATAATTTTGGGACTCCAGAGAAGGGTTATTGAGGTTCCCATGGCATTAGAATGCCAAGAAAATACCTAGAAAAATTTTTCAATCTCCAGACAGACAATTCGACTCACCAAACGGAGGGCATTTTAGTCATTTCGCCAGAGGTGATTTTTGGCCGACTTGTCCAGTTGAGTAAATAATTAATATGACATAAAATATGAATAAATATTACTAGAAATTAAATTGAAAATGAGTAGTGGAGGAAAGAAAAGAAAATGAAGAAAAGGCTTAATTATGACATAAGGTGATGTCATTAAAAGCCACCACCAATCACCTTTAAACTACTATTTAAATAACTAATAAAAGAGGTAAATAAAGACCAAAGGAATAGAAAAAACGTGGGCAGCCCTTCTTCTCCTTCATGAAAACGTAACCCTCTCCTTTCCTCCTCCATTGATGAGCTTGGCAAGCTCATGAAGCCCTAAACTCCCACCATATTTCCTCAAGTTCTCAACACAAAAATTTATTCTAGAAGCTTGCTAAGGTGTTTGGGAGCAAAAGGAGAAGAGAAATTAAAGTTGGCAAGCTTGGAGATTCTTCAAGTTGAGGTTAGTGCATATATGTAGTTAAAATTCATTAATTCCATAATTTAGGCTTGTAATGAATTAGAAATTGTGAAATAATGAAACCAATTCAATGTGTATCTCCACCAAAGAATTCGGCAGCCCTAATAGAGGAATGGTTTTGGATGTTTTTAATAGACTTAGCATGAATTGGAGGTTATGTTTAAGCTATATATCTACATAGATGTTGAACTAGGGTGCTAATTGAGGTTTATGGGTAAATTGCATTGGACATTAGGGTTTTGAGGCATGAAAAATTGACTTGGCTTACCAAACTATTAAAGAACACTCTAATGGTCAATAAGTGACCATTTGAGGTATGTTGACCACAATTTGAACTTAAAAATGGAATGGCAAAGTCAAGGTGGGAGCTGCCCTAGGACAGCAGCAAATGGACTGAAATTTCAGTCCAATTATACAGCCATAACGTTGGCTGTGTTAGTCCAATTGGTGTTTGGATAATTGGACATGAAACTAGGCTTATAATGGCACATTTTTGCTGAAGAAACCATGCCCAAAAGACCAAAGCAAGTGGACCAAAATTTGGCCCCAATCCGGATGCCCTACAAACAGCCCCTGCAGAATGACCAAATGAACAGTAACTGTTCATTTGGCCATAACTCACTGTAGATTTGGTCAATTGAGCTGAAATTTTTACAGCAACAAGTTAAGACATAGAAAAACAACTTTCATGAAGAAACCTACCCCAAATTATGACCAGAACCTAACCCAAATGGCAGTCACAATCACTGTTCAAACCTGCAACTCTGCAAATTTTAATTTGAGCAGTAATGTTTGGAGGACTATAACTCTCTCTAGAAAACTTGGATTTAGGCGATTCTTGAACCGATGGAAACCTAAGGCATAGTAGAACATTTCATATGAAGAAAGTTAGACCAAATTATGAACTTAACTTGATCAAATTACTGACCAAAGTTGGACCAAAAATCTGCCAGACCCAAAATCTCAGCATGAACAGTGCACGTGAACAGTAAACTTATTTTGGCCATAACTTGAGCTACAAAACTCCAAATGGAGTGATTCAAAAAATGAAATTCAACTAGACAAAATAAGGAACAACTTTCATGTTTACCATTTCCTCAAATTCCCACTGTAGAAATATCAAATGGAACAATAAAGATGAAGCACCAAATCTGAAAATTTTGTTCAATTAGCATTAAGCTTAGAAATGGAATTGGCAACCAATACCAACAAGTTTTAAATATAAAATGTGGTATGTTTGGGGTGTTAAAACCAATACACTTATTTTCTATCCAAAAGTCAATATTTTTGTTGACCAATGAGGTGAATAGTGACACCAAAACCGAAAATTGGCAATTTTGCCAAAATGACCTAAGCTTTGAGAAAGTGACCAAAACTAACAAGTTTTAAATGCAAAATGTGGTACATTGGGAGTGTTAAAACCAATGCACCTATGTTCTATGAAAAAGTCAACTTTTTGTTGACTATTGAAGTGAATAGTGACATAAAAACTTGAAATTCAAAAATTGAATAATTCAAAAGTATCAAATGCCCTAGTAGGCCTAATGTGATTGGTTTCGATAGGTTGGCATGCCAATAGGGTTACGATAGCGATCTGCGTATGATGTATGGCTTCATTGCCATTCTGCGATGTGATAGCCTATGGCTATACTGATTATGATGTTTTACTTGGCTTTATGCCTTATTGCTTATATGGCTTATTAGCCATTCTGTTTGCACACCGGGAGACACATTGTGACCGATGGTGTGACGGCCGAGGTACTGTACCCGGTGCTAGTTTACCCATTTATCCATTCGGTCAATTTGTATAGGTTACTTGGGCATGGAAAAGTATAACTGTAATTGAACCGATTGTTAAAGAAAATACGAAAATTAAATATCGAAATGATTACGATAGAATACAAAGAAACTAAAGATCAGGAAGAAAATAAATAAACTAAATGCATGAAGAAGTTAATATCATAAAACGTAATTAGCCCTCGACTAAACATTTAGTTGGTAATTATTCAGTTCTTATGAACACAATGGCTAAGAAATTATGATTTTTATTTGCATATTATTTCTTTCTATTTTATTATTTGCACCACTAAGCTTTATGCTTAGTGCGTCGCTTGCAATGCGTAGTCAAGATAATCGATCGAGAGCCGAGACCACGATTGGGTAAGTCCATCCTGCGATTCTGCATAGTGTCCGTGTCACCTCACAAACTCTGATGCATTGGTAGGACACTAGGTGTCATTTTGGTATTTTGTAATTGATCTTATTTTCTCATGTGTAAATGAACTTATGAAATGTAATTTGATGCTCATGTAAATAATGAGAATTGTGTTAGTAAATGAAAAAGTGAATGTTTATCTGTGATATATATGATTATCACATGAAATGAATGATTGAGAAATGAATGTGAACTGAAAAATATTGAGATTTTGATAAATTGAGTTGAGATGAATGAATAAGAATATAGGAAGTGTTTTTCACAGGTTCCGAAGAACGGTTTTCTCCATTTTTAGCCTAAGATCACGGATTTTCTTTAAAATTTTCGGAACCTCAAATAAATTATAATTTCAATAAATGAATTATATTTCACAAATTATTTTCAAAACTATGATAAAAATGAATTAAGATAAAATAGAGTGCTCCGGCACACTAAGTGGCATAACTTGCTCGGCTACACTGTAGTCGGGTAAGGGGTGTCACATTTAGTATAAGCAGCTCAATTAGTAAGAGGCGAAGCAAATCCGTGAGGTGATATGGGTTCGAATCCTAGCTCTGCAAGGCGAAGGGATTGAACTCCACCAAAGCGACGATCGATTTGAGTTGCATCGCCGGCCTCTGAGGTACGCCGAAGATGGCCACCCATAGAGGGGCTTGAGCCGGGCCCACTAAGCGGGTGTGACAATAAAAAGGCGCCTTTTATTGTCACACCTGCTAGTGGGCCCCACTCAAGCCTCTATGGTGGCCATCTTGGCGTACTTCAGAGGCCGGCGATGCAACTCAAATCGATCGTCGCTTTGGTGGAGTTCAATCCTTCCGCAGAGCCAGGATTCGAACCCATATCACCTCACGAATTTGCTACCGCACTCAATTGGTAAGAGGCGAAGCAAATCCGTGAGGTGATATGGGTTCGAATCCTAGCTCTGCAGGCGAAGGATTGAACTCCACCAAAGCGACAGACGATTTGAGTTGCATCGCCGACCTCTAGAGAGTACGGCAAGATGGCCACCCATAGAGGGGCTTGAGCTGGGGCCCACTAAGCTGGGGTGTGACAGGGATTTTGTAATAGAGAGATTCTAGTGCATGATAACATATGATTATAGGTTCATTTAAGGTAAACCTTATTACTAATTGGGTGGCCATAGCATGCTATGAATTTATTTATATTTGATATGAATTTAAATATGAATTTAATTAATGAGAAATTAATTAATAGAGATTAATTAATTAATTTATATTTGATATAAATTGATTAGAGGAAGAGAAATTATTATTTTGGGTTGAGAACTCAAAATTAAGACACAAGGGTATTTTGGTCATTTCACAGGGTAACATGTGGCACCATGAGATGGTGACACATGGCGCTGCATATAAGCTTGCCATATGTCTTTTAATCATGTAAGATTATCAAATTCAAGATTAAATATAGGTTTCACACTTGGCACAATGTGATTGGGTTAATTAAACCTAGAGCTATTCAAAAGGTGACATGTGACAAGGGTTTTAAGTGGTGACCTAGCTATATAATGTGTTGTTATGAAAAGAAAACATAAGAAGCTACTGTATTCCCTTGATGCCGCAACCCTTGGAGTGTTCTTCTTCTCATCTTCTTCATCTCTCATCAATTCAAAGAGATCAGACAACAATCTCTTGAATTAAAAATACTAGAAATCGTTTCTAGTGTCCTGTTTACATCTGTAATCTCTCAAAAGGCAAAACTTGATTTTCTAATTGATTGGAAAAGCTTTAGAAGCTGTTCAAGGGGCTGCCAATGGTGATCTTAGTGTGGACAAGCTAGAGGGACAATATCTGGTGTCCTAGGCGCATCCCAAAGGTGCCAAACACACTGCAGTGCATCAAAAAGGTTAGTGCACTTGTTCTTGATCTAATCTAGGATTCTAATGAATTAATCTGTTAATTCTAAAATCTTAAATGGCAAATGTAGATCCAAAAACATATTAAAAGAGTTTTAATATACTTTTTATCATTGAAATCAAATAGATAAAAATGAATCTTGCATGATGCATGTGACCCTAGATGAAAAATTTTTGAATTTAATGATCTAAACCTATGTTTTTCATACTTCTGCTCCTTCATTACCCTAGGACTCTTTAACCTAGGCTCTGATACCACTATAGCATGTAACACCCAAACTCTATCTGTAGCTATAGTAGTGCGTACATGCTCCCGAGACACACCCAAGAGTATATCTCAAGGGTTAACAACTCTTCACTATCTTCTAAATCACCCCTTAATATAAATTAGTGACACACTTTTAGGAGAAAATAGAGGAAGATTTAAAATTCTATTAAATCCAATTAAGTTGCATGAAAATAAAATTTATAGGTTTTATAGTTATCACAAGTTTTCCAAACTTCAGAATTTGATTGAAATTCAAAACGGAAACTTGGCAGAGTTTTCCCTAAAATTTGGATAGCTAAACTGTCTCAAATACCTATTAATATTTGACCATACAACTCAAAAATACAAATGAAACCTATGTGGTTTCAAACATAATCCATCTTATAATTTTTTTTCTTAATTTGACCAAGCATCTCATCAACTAAAATATATTTACATTCTAGGAACTTTATAATATATATACATATGAAATCATTTTCAGAATACAAGACTTGTTCTTACATCCATGTGGTGGTAGTCTAAATGTATACACATTTAAAGGATTATATTACATAGTCATAAAGTATCTAATACATGTAATCTTCTAAATGTGTAGAAAAAGAATTTATGTGTCTTCTCAAGTCTTGAGCAAAAAGGGCATCCACTTGCTTTTGTTAGTAGTATGCCCTAGAGCATATCATTTAGTATGTATCTTGTACATGTTTTTATTAATAAAAGGCATTTCCACTTTTCCGTTTATATAATATATTTATGTGTAATAGAAAAGGTTCATTGATATTTTGTTAGAAATTCTATTCTTAAGTTGTTAAGAATATGAGTGATAGTATTTCTAGTACAAAGTATCATAAATAGTTCACAATCGAGGATACTTCATAATAAGGACATAACTTATCCAGAAATATTGTATTCATGTTTATTCCCAAGTTATTTATATGAGATATAAATAAGATGGAATGGTGAGTCTCATGCCATATAACAAACATGATAGGTACTTATACATGATAAGTAGGCCGAACCAGTGACACTTATGACAAGCACATAGAGTTTACTCTTGTCAATGCATCATCATAAATCATATCAGTGCATATAATCTTTAAACCTGAGATAGCACAATTATCTTGTATATAGGTGGTTTGAGTTTGATACTGCTTTCATACTTGTACTGTGTATGGGTATATGGGCATGTACTGGCTCCTTCTAGTTATATATGGAGGTAGGTGTTAATCAAGATGGAATCTGTTCCTCTAAGTAAATAGAGATAAAATCCTATGTTTATTTAATTGTTCTTGATATTTCAAGTTCCTGGCCAGGACAGATAGATTTATTCAGAAAGAGTTTCTGATGAGAAAATCTTTTTAATCAAGAACTGGAATTAAAAGAGAATATAATATTCATAGCAAATGGAGTTTGACATATACCATGACTCCAGCTTGAGTTGGGATTTCGTAACAGAGAGATTCTAGTGCATGGTAACATATGATTATAGTTTCATTTAAGGTAAACCTTATTACTAATTGAGTGGCCATGGCATGCTATGCTAGGTGTTAACCATGGTCTATGAGGTGCATAAAATGAATTAGAGAAATCATTTATAGTAAGAAAGAGTTCTGATGATATTAAAAGTTGATATCATATCTCATTGCCAATTAGTGATGAGCCTAGTAAGTCACACACATACACAAGTTATCACTTAATTAAATATGATTTAATTAATTAATTAAAGAGTTTAATTGATTAATTAAATAGGTTTGGTTTGCAATTAGATTGCAAAGTCCCTAGCATGGCTTGAAACCAAATCTAGGTTATTGGATGTACACTATAAGTTAAATTTATATTTAAAGTGTTTAAATATGAATTTAATTAATAAGAAATTAATTAATAAAGATTAATTAATTGATTTATATTTGATATAAATTGATTAGAAGAAGAGAAATAATTATTTTGGATTGAGAACTCAAAATTAAGACGCAGGGGCATTTTGGTCATTTCACAGGGTGACATGTGGCACCATGAGATGGTGACACATGGCACTACACATAAACTTGCCAAATGTTTTTAATCATATAAGATGATTAAGATTAAGATTAAATATAGGTTTGACACTTGGCACATTGTGATTGGGTCAATTAAACCTAGAACCAATCAGAGGGTGACATGTGGCAAGGGTTTTATGTGTTGACCTACCTATATAAGTGTTGTTATGAAAAGAAAACAACACAACCAGCAATTGATATCCTTGGTGCTGCCACCCAAGAGGCTCTCCCTTCTCTTCATCTTCTTCTCTCATCTATTCCAAGAGATTAGCAAACAATCTCTTGAATTGAAAACACTAGAAATTGTTTTTAGTGTCCTGTTTACATCTTTAATCTCTTAAAAGGCAATACTTGATTTTTTAATTAATAGAAAAAGCTTTAAAAGCTGTTCAAGGGCTACCATAGGTAAACTTGATGTGGACAAGCTAGAGGGACAACGTCTAGTGTCCTAAAGACGCATCCGAAAGGCACAAATACACTGCAGTGCATCAAGAGGTTAGTGTATTTGTTCTTGATCTAATCTAGAGTTTTAAAAATTAATCTGATTAATTTTAAAATCTTAAATGGCAAATACAGATTCAAAAACATATTAAAAGTGTTTTAATATATTGTTTATCATTGAAATCAAATCGATAAAAATAAATCTTGCATGATGCATGTGACCCTAGGTGAAAATTTTTGAATTCAATGGTATAAACTTGTGTTTTTCATGCTTCCGCTCCTTCAATTGGTATCAGAGCCACTATATTTTCCATTTAGATTGTTGATTATATGATTTAATTGTGTGTTTTGATCATGAGATAATTTATCCATTGTTGGTTGCAATGGATGTGTGGCGGCATGCTTGAAGAATACCATCTTTGGTGCGCCATTTTTGGCTTCCATGGGTGGCGCAAGGTTTGGTTTTAAATTTTGCAATTGTTGTATGATCTAAGGCCTATCCTATGACTAATTAAAGTATTTAATTAGTAGTTTTAATCACACAATTAAATTGTGATTCAAATCAAAATTTTAAAAATTATTTGAATGTGATTCAAATATGAATTTTAAAAGTTGTTTGAATGTGATTCAAATCTGAATTTTTAAAGTTGTTTGAATCATATTCAAATTTGAATTTTTAAAGTTGTTTGAATAATATTCAAATATGAATTTCTAAAAATTAATTGAATGTGATTCAAATTTGATTTTTAAAAATTGTTTGAATGTGATTCAAATATGAATTTTTAAGGTTGTTTGAATGTGATTCAAATCTGAATTTTTAAATTTGTTTAAATCATATTCAAATCTAGATTTTTAAGTTGAATATGAGATATTCAATTTAAGTATGTATATTTTATTTAATTGTTAAATGGTGATATGCATGATGCATGATCATGGACTATAAAAGACCAATGTGATTGGATTTATTCTTTTATGTTTCTTTGGGATTGTAATTTAAATTGATTTATTTTAATTTATTTTTGGGCATGTATTATTAAGGTTGTAATAATTTTGGATTGTAATTTCATTTATTTAAGTTCTTGTAAATTCGCCTTGGTATGCCAATTATTACTATGTAATAATGGATTGCAAGAAGTTCAAGGAGGTCAAGAGCATTTGTGGGACTAGTGGGAGGAATTCAAGATCAAGGGTTGATTATGTACTCCTTCAGCAACTCTTGTAAAATGAATGAATGAAATGCACTTAGAAATGCCCTGATTCAATTCTTAGTAGCTCAGAATTGAATCCCTTAGAAAGTCCATGATCATACCATATTTACTGCTTATCTATGAATGCATGAGATGTATGGGAATGTATGCAATTATATAATATATGCATGCTAAATGGATAATGTGCAAAGTGGGACCTTAATAGTAATTAGGATGACCATAAAATCTTCCAAACAAATGATTAAGTTGGAAATGTTATAATTAAAGTAATTATAACATGGGCCCTCCATTGGAGCAATTATTTTAAGAAATTTTAAAATAGTTGCATAACATGCAATTAATTTAAGAGATTTTCTTAAGAATAATTGTTAAGCATGAGATATTATAAATATGTAAATAGTTTGGTGGCCAATATTGGATGTACCTGAGGATATTAAAATTATTTGCATAATTACTGGCTCAATAGGATCAACTTAACTAATGCAAGATAAGTCAATAATGGATGTACCTAAGATTTTGAGCATTAGGGGCTAGGTAAAGGATTAAACCTCACATGAGATGTGATAGGCAAGGAGTTGATCACTTATAGTTTATTATAATTCCAATATTGGATATACCTGAGGATGATTAATAGAATTATAAGAATTCAATTACCCACTAAAAACCCATCCAACTAGGATTTCCGTTTTCTACTTTGGAAGTGTAGGATTCGCTAAGTTAGTGAGAAGACCAATTTGATTAAAAGACCATAATCATTTTGGTTAAGTACATGATATATTTACTAATTAATCTGGCTATTTTCTACAATTAATTTTCTGATAATAATAAGCATAGAACAACCACCACCATCCAATATCCTTGCGAGCATACTTGATCACAATAGGTTGACAGGACCTAATCTGTCTGATTGGCTAAGAAATTTGAAACTTGTTCTGAACCTTGAATATATAGGATATGTTCTAGTTTCAAATGTTCCTGGTCCCTTGCCTCCAGAGGCCACTCAAGAGGAACATGAAACTTTGGACAAGTTGAAGGAGCATGATATGAGAGCTAAGTGTTACATGCATGCTTCCATGAGTAATGAGTTACAGAAGCAGCATGAGAACATGCGGAATGCTAGGTGTGAGATATCTAGGCAGCTGTTTCGCATGAGGATGTTTGAGGGACAGAATGTTGGGGATCATGTCCACAAGATGATTCGGCTAATTGAGCAGCTGGAACATCTTGACTTCAACATGGATTTCTAACTACAGACGGATTTGATCCTTCAGTCCCTTCTTGAGTCTTTTGGGAATTTTGTGACAAATTTCCATATTACTAAACAGGAATGCACCTTAGCTAGTTTACTCAATATGCTGGTTATTGCCCAAAAGAATATGCCGGGCAATAAAGGAAAAAAAGGTAGCTTTGATTGCATCTTCTTCTACTAGAAAGTCCAACAAGAAGAAGGGCAATAAGAAAAAGAAATCTCAGATTCCTTGTCCTTCCAAGAAAATAGCTAAACAGAAAAGGAAGACTAAAGTTGATGGAGGTAAAGGAAAGTATTTTCACCGCCAAAAGGATGGGCACTGGAAAAGAAACTACCCAGAGTATCTTGCTTCTCTGAAGGACAAGAAGGATACACTTTCGGAAGGTATGTCCATATCTTGTTATTTAGATTTTGATGATACTCATAGTTCATCTACAGCTTGGGTTTTAGATACTGGTGCCAGTTCTCACATTTCTAATGATATGCGGGAACTAGCAAATAGTAGCAGTTTGCATTCTCGAGATGTTAGACTCCGGATTGGCAATGGCCCAACTGTTGAAGCTTTAGCCATAGGATCTAAATCTTTTTACATGTCTGGACATTTTTTATGTTTGGATAATATTTTATATGTACCTGATGCTTTTAAGAACATAATTTCTATATCTAGTTTGACTAGAAATGGCTATGAATTTCAGTTCACAGATGATATTTACAATATTTATTTTTGAAATAAATAAGTTGGTTTGGGTTATATAAATGATGGTCTTTATTATTTGGATAATAATGACAAACACAAAATGAATGCAAGTGATCTAAATGAATGCAATGCCATGGTGAAAACCAACTCAAGTTCAAAATATATTTGGCACTTAAGGTTATGTCATGTTGCAGAAAATAGGATTACAAAACTGGAGAAAATGTGGATTCTTTCCTCATTGGGCTCTGAGCCTACTCCAACTTGTGAATCTTGCCTTCAGGGCAAAATGACTAGATCACCCTTTATTGGACAAGGGCTAAGGGCTGAAAATATTTTGGAGCTAATGTATAGTGATGTATGTGGTCCATTTAAGGAAAAGACTAGAGGCTGTTTTCATTCCTTTATTACCTTTTCTGATGATAAATCAAGGTTTGGGTATTTATATTTGATGAAATACAAACATGAATCCTTTGAAAAGTTCAAAGAATTTAAATCTGAAGTAGAAAATCAAACAGGAAAGAGTATTAAAGCTCTTCGATCATATCGTAGAGGTGAATATTTAAGTACTGAATTTAATGAATACTTGAGAGAGGATGGTATTGTTTCCCAACTGACTCCTCCAGGAACACCACAGCTGAATGGTGTATCTGAAAGGCGAAATCATACCCTATTGGATATGGTACGTAGTATGATGAGCTATACTGATATGCCAATCTCCTTTTAGGGATTTGCATTAGAATCAGCTTTGTATATTCTGAATAGAATTCCATCAAAATCAGTTTCTTCCACACCTTATGAGATATGGCAAGGAAGAAAACCAAGTCTTAAGCATGTTAAGATTTAGGGTTGTCCAGCTTATATCAAAAAGCTGAACACTGATAAATTGGAAGCCAGATCAAAAAAGGGTCAATTTGTTGGATATCCAAAAGATAGTTTTGGATATTATTTTTATTTGCCTACATCACAAAAGGTTGTGGTGAGTAGAGATGCTACATTTCTTGAACAACAGTTTGTTCAAGAAGGAGGCAAAGGAAGGCAAATAGAGTTAGAATTGGAGAATTCTGACCAACCAACAGATCAGATGGATATAGATCCATCTAGTCAACCTACATCCATTGATAAAACATCTATAGCTATTCCTCGTAGAACAACCAAGCTATCTCACCCACCAGTGAGATATGGTTTCCTTCATGAAGAAGAACAAGAGTTGTCTACTCATGAAGAAGTAGATCATGGAGATGATCCACTTACCTATGAAGAAGCTATATCAGATATAGAAAATATTTTCATGGAACAACCTAGGGGTTTTGAATCCCAAGATGGTTCCAAGGTATGCAAGCTAAAGCAATCCATTTATGGGTTGAAGCAAGCTTCGAGGAGTTGGAACATCCACTTTGATGAAGCCATTAAATCATTTGGTTTTATCAAAAATGAGGATGATCCATGTGTATATAAGAAGGTTAGTGATAGTACTATCACTTTCCTTGTCTTATATGTGGATGATATACTAGTGATGGGTAATGACACAGGTATGTTGACAACTGTAAAGGTATGGTTGTCAAATACATTCTCCATGAAAGACTTAGGGGAAGCAACCTATATTCTTGGGATTCGCATCTATAGAGATAGAGCAAAAAGATTGCAAATTCCCTAGCATGGCTTGAAACCAAATCTAGGTTATTGAATGTACAGTATAAGTTAAATTTATATGTAAAGTGCTTAAATATGAATTTAATTAATGAGAAATTAATTAATAAATATTAATTAATTGATTTATATTTGATGTAAATTGATTAGAAGAAGAGAAATAATTATTTTGGGTTGAGAACTCAAAATTAAGACAGGGGCATTTTGGTCATTTCACAGGGTGACATGTGGCACCATGAGATGGTGACACATGGCACTACACATAAACTTGCCAATTTTTTTTAATCATGTAAAATGATTAAAATTAAGATTAAATATAGGTTTGACACTTGGCACATTGTGATTGGGTCAATTAAACCTAGAACCAATCAGAGGATGACATGCGGCAAGGGTTTTAGGTGTTGATCTACCTATATAAGTGTTATTATGAAAAGAAAACAACACAAACAGCAGTTGATATCCTTGGTGACACCACCTACGAGGCCCTCCCTTCTCTTCATCTTCTTCTCTCATCTATTCCAAGAGATTAGCAAACAATCTCTTGAATTGAAAATACTAGAAATTATTTCTTGTGTCCTGTTTACATCTTTAATCTCTTAAAAGGCAAAACTTGATTTTCTAATTAATAGAAAAAGCTTTAGAAGCTGTTCAAGGGCTGTCATAGGTGAACTTGGTGTGGACAAGCTAGAGGGACAACATCTGGTGTCCTGAAGACGCATCCGAAAGGCACAAATACACTGCAGTGCATCAAGAGGTTAGTGTATTTGTTCTTGATCTAATCTAGGATTCTAAAAATTAATCTAATTAATTATAAAATCTTAAATGGCAAATACAGATTCAAAAACATATTAAAAGTGTTTTAATATGTTGTTTATCATTGAAATCAAATAGATAAAAATAAATCTTGCATGATGCATGTGACCCTAGGTGAAAATTTTTGAATTCAATGGTATAAACTTATGTTTTTCATGCTTCCGCTCCTTCAGCTTTCACTCCTGTGCCAGTTCTTTGTCCCTACTTTAAGTACCTATGGAAAGTTAATAACTCTCTGCTAAGCAAAATGCGGTGCTATAACAATATAGTGTTATGCAATACATATGAAGGCAAAACATGCATAGTCTCATGAAATATGTTTTAAAAAAAAAATTATTTATGAGGTGCATATAACATCCTCATTTTCGTAGTCTGTACGTCCTACTGTTCCGACGGCTAATGCCTACCCCGGAAAGTCAAAATGTCTGGAACTACACTTAATTGACAATGAGGAAGCATAAAATAATGAAATATGTGATGAGAAAAATTAAGGAAAAATAAAAGAGATAAAATGTGACTAAGTTAAACGAGCCGAACCCGTAGCGATGGGTGACCGGGAAGTTACGGCGAGGACCGTTGACTAGTCCTGGACTGCGAGAAACTCAGGAAAATATTTTCGGGACAAAATTGAAGGCCTAATGAGGTGTAATTGATATTAGAAATGTCAAAGAAAATTAATAAATTAATACAAAGGAAAACGAAAAGTTAAGAAATCGATAAAAATCGATGTTACCGAAAAATTGGGAATAGCAACCGAAGAGGGGCATTTTGGTCAATTGACACCTAGAGTTGACTTTTGACCTAAATTTCCATGAAAAATAAGTGGTGTTAAATTTTGAAAATGCCATGAAAATTAGAAATCATCTATGTAGAATAATTAAGGAAAATTAAAGGGGTATAATTAGAATTAATTAAAGTTAATTATTATAATGTTTAAAGTTAATTAGTAGAGCACTAAGTGGGACTATATAAAACACTTAAAGACAAAAACCAGCCATTCATCATCTTCTTCCGCAAATCTTCATCAAATGTCGAATTCCATTTTCTCCCTAAAGTCCACCATTGCCGTCCATGCAAAAGCTCCAATGGTACATGATCAAGACATGATTTCTTGCAAGTATCTTCATTAAAAGTGGTGTCCACATCTTGGGTAGAATATTGGGAGCAAAAAGAAGAGAAGTTTGGGTGAGGTTTTACAAAGTTCAAAATAAGGTTAGTGCTAGTTTTTCTTCCCTTGCTTAATTAAAGTTTGTATTGAGGTTATGGTGAGTAGTTTGGTTGAAAATTTTAAGGAATTGAGTGAGTATTTGGTGTGTGAAATTCTTGGCAGCCATGAAAAGGGAAGGTATGTGAATTATTCTTGCATGTAATTGATGGTATTTGATGGGAATTAGTGTGGATTAAAGTAATTTATGATGCTAGTAAGTTAATCTCATCTGTAACTTGTGATTGAGCTTTTGAATTGGGGATTTGTATTGTTGCTTCACTTTAGGCAGCCATGAGAACATGGGAGATTAATTATCTCATGAATTTAATTAATGTTTTGGGATGTTGATAAGTAAGCAAATGAGGGTTACATTTGGATTGATGAAAATACTTGTGCTAGAAATTGATTGAATGTGAATTGTTGAATTAGAACATCTGAATTAGGATTTGAGTTGATTTTTGGAGACTTATGTAATTGTTGACTTTTGGCAGCCTTGAGGACATGGGATATTATTAATTCCATGAATTTGAATGGTAATTTTGATGTTGGTGAATAAGTAAATATAGACTATGTATTGATTGATGGAAATAATTGTACTAGAGTTTGATGGAATGTGTACATTATGTTAATTTTGACTTTGTGAAGTAGGGATGTATTTTGTGTAGTGAGGACTTGTATAAACTGTCCAAAATGACTATAATGAGATGTGATGAATGATTAATTAATGTGTTGAATCCAGAATTTAGGTATGGGAATTAAAGGATTAGGGAATTGAATGTGTATGGTTTGTGTATTTGAAGAATTTTAGGAGGACAGTATGCTTGTTGAGCTATAACTCTAATTGTGTGGCCCCAATTGATATGAAACCAATTGAAGGTAAAATCAGACATATAATGAACTAACTTTCATGCAGAAGCCTTACAAAAAATCTATCCAGAAAGTGACACAAAAAGTGACCTAATCTGGAATAGGTAACTTGGCAAATCCAGAATTTGACCATATGAACAATAGCCAGTATTTTGGCCATAACTCACTCCAAACAGGTCCAAATGACCTAAAATTTATATCATTGAAAAGCTTAGATATAGGACTACAACTTTGGTAGAGACCACCAAGCCCAGAAATGCCATTAAGCAAGTCAAATTGATTGCCCAAGTTGGGTTACAAAAAACTGGCCGAATTGACTTTGACTTAAAAATGACTTAATAGTGCAATATAAGTGCAACTTGACCAGCTATAGTAAAATGACCATATCGTGGTCTACACAACTCCAAATGACCTGAAATTTATACCGATGGAAAGCTTAGACATAGAGCTACAACTTTGGTGAAGATCACAGAACCCAGAAATGTCATTTACTAAGTCAAATTGCTTGCACAAATTGAGGTATCAAAACTGTCCACAACCATTGCAACCCAGAATTTGACC